>NW_027185791.1:15174154-15221769 GCF_028583685.1 Petaurus breviceps papuanus | reverse complement strand
GCTTACTGATGTAGCCACCAGTCCATGAGTGACTTCTTCCCTGGAGAATATTCTGGCACGCTCAAGAGAATAGAGTTTGGCCACACACAGTATCCCCCAAGTTGAACTGGGTCCCTAATATTATGTACTTGGCTCCTGGTGGATAGGCTGATGAAATGTCATAAAGTCTGTCAGAACTTTGACTTTCAGGGAAACTGGGTCTTGATGGGCAGATCCAGATGGCTGGATAAGTGGAAGAAGGTTGGTTTCATGCCTACCCAATCCAGGACATCCAAAAATGGACCCACCAGATCAAGAATATTCAATATAAAATCTTGACTTAGGGTCTGAAAGCCACTGGCATGTTCTGTCAGAGTCACAAAGGGTCCCTGATGGGTAATTCTGCCATAATTCCTGGGGGTCCCTGTATGACAGATGAATTCTGAAATATCTGAGGAAACAGAAGGTTCGAGTTTCCAGACAGGCCCTGTGGTCTCTTAGTCTAAATCTTCACCGCTTCCCTCCTTGCAATCTTTCCCTTACAATCTATCTTAAACATCTGTCAAATTAATGTTATAAAAACACTACTTTTTAGAAGGGTGCCATGCTCCTCACCCCCACCCCACCTCAAGAACCTACAATGGTTCCCTATTTCCTACAGAATTTAGTTTAATTTTTCTCACTAATCTTAGTTCATTAACTATCCCAATTCAGAAGAAACTATGGTACTGACCCAACTTGACATTTTTAATGTTTATGTGGATTCTGATTCAAATCCAAACAACAGTAGCTAACATTTATAGAGCAACTAGGTGCCAGGCACTGTGTTAAGTCCTTTATAGATATTATCTCATTTGATCCTCACAACAACCCTGAGAGGTAGGTGCTATTAGAACCCCCATTTTATTAATGAGGAAAACTGGTGGCTCGCTCAGGGTCACCAAGCTATCAAGCGTCTGAGGCCCTGCATGTGAACTCAAGCCTTCCTGACACTAGCCCTAGCCCTATCCACTGTGCACCACTGCCTATAGTAATTATTATCACAACTATTAAGCACCCTAGCTTACAGATGAGGAAACTGAGGCTGAGAAAGGTTACTTGGCTTGACCAGGCTCACACTGCTAACATTTGAGGCTAGATTTGAACTTAGGTCTTCCTGATCAGAGTCCTCTGATCCATATAACTGCCCTTACACTGAGATCATTTATCTCTCCTGGCAAAGTCACAGGACTAAAGTCCAACACACTGCATTAGGACTCTAAACAAATGAAACACCAGCCTCCTCCTAGCTTGTAAAGTTCCTTCAAATTTTAAGATTCTAGGATTCTCTCATTTCCCCAGGTTAAAAACCCACCTCTCCATCTATTCAATCACTAAATCTTATCTACTGTACTGTAGTAATCTGATGGCTAGCGCTCTGTTCTCCCTCCATCAGTACAGAATACAGCACGTCCACAGCTTGTTTTGTGTACTTCTTTACAAAAATCCTAAATCCTCAGTAAAAGATCTACACAACACGCTAGGCAACTTTCCCTGCTTCTTTTCAAATTTCATGAAAAACAGTCTTTTTCATGAAAACCATGTCCAGTCCACTTCCCTTTCTGATTATACATGTCTTCGTGTCTTTTACCCCACTTCTTGTAGGAACAGAACCATTGACTACTGTGGCCAATTTATAGCTACTAGGCATTCTAATTATATATTCTCATTCCTCAATCACCTTTGCTTCAAATGTCTTAGAGTCAAGCCTCAGCACCCCAGGTTGGAAGGAGAACAATCAAGTCTAGGTAGAATAATAATAGAATGTTAGAGATAAAGATCCAGAAGATCTGGTCCAAATGTCTCTTTTTATGTACAAACACAGTTCGTTAAATTACTTTAAAACGACATTCCAATTTTCATTAGGCTTGATTTCCTTTAGACTCTGAGAGTCAAATGTATTTCCTGCTTAGCCAGGAAAAGGTTCATCTCATGTGGGATTATTTCAAAAGTGACAAAGACTGGTTGAAACAAGAATGCCTGGGCTGAGACTGGCCTGGAAGCAGGCGGGCCTATGAGGGGAAGTTCTGAAAGCTCAAACTAATTGGAGGAGATCATTAAGCAGCCCTAGAGACTGAGTTGTCAAGTCCAAGGGTAATAAACATGCTGCTCTCCATTTGTTGTGAGACAGCTTCTTAATGAGCCCAGCTTTCCCTGGCACACTTGGAATTAGTGTTCCCCAGGGACAGAGGGAAGAGAGGCCACTGCTTATAGGCCGCCATTCTGGAGGAGCCCAGATGACCCAAATCCTATGGTCTTTCCACTAATGCCAACCACCCTTATATTGGAGTCTGACAGATCTGCCTTGGAATCCCATTCCTGACTATAACAGCAATGTGCCTTGGGCAAGCAGCTTAGGCCCTCTGGTCTCAATCTGCCCCTTTATAGAAGGAGAGGATTGGCCGAGAATTAGGGGTGGGGAATCCCATATCCCATCCCAACCTGACCACAGCCCATCATATTCAATGACTGAGAAGCACAAGTTAAAGAGTCCTACAACTACCTAACTGTAGCATTCGTGGGGCTCTGTGCTGCCGGGGAGGAAGTGGGGATGCTGGAAAAAGGGAGGATTTGGGATGGAGGACAGACGTGAAGTCTTAGAAGTAGGCAGACTACCAATTGATCTGATAAGAGAGTTCCATAAGGTGCTACTAGTGAACATATTCTCCCTCCCAATAATAGATGAATTTCTACAGATGGGCATAAAATCACGGTATGGATTTCTAAAAGGAACCTCAGACACCATACAATCCATCCATACCATTTTACAGAGGAGGAAACTGAGCTCCAGGGAGATTAGAAGACTTGCCTAGAGTCACATAAGCAGTAAGCATAAGAAGGATTTGAATCCAGTCCCTTAGCCTCCAGGACCTGTGTTTTTCCCGCCCTGCCTATCTTAATTGTGAAGTAGTTTAATGGGGGGAAAGCTTGCAAATAACTTCTTAGGAATACACTTGTTGCCTACAGAGACTTTTACCTGTATTTATGGATTAATATAAGAATTATATGGGAATTGAGGCTATCTACATACACCAGTAATCCTGACCTATATCTGGCCACTGGACAAGGCCCCATGTGGCCCTCTAGGCCCTCAGGCCCTTGGACTGATTCCAAAGGGATTTGACACTGAACTGAAAACAAAGGGATTTGTTCTGTGAAGTCTAGATTCATTGAAAGGGCCACACTTCAGGACCTAGAAGGCCACATGTGGCCTCGAGGCCCCAGATTCCTCACCCCTAATTCTAGTCCAATCCTCTCCTTTTATGAAGGGGCAGATTGAGACCACAGGGGCTAAACTGCTTGCCCAAGGCACATTTGCTGTTATAGTCAGGAATGGGATTCCAAGGCAGATCTGTCAGACTCAAAGTCTCACTTTCTATCTGTGGCTTCCCAAATGGATTTCCAACTCTTGAGAGGGCAGGAGGTAGGAAAGGGGAAAAGGAAAAGGGTTAAAGGATTGCTAATCTATATGCACACCACATATTACTACTTTGTCACTATACACTTACTCAATTAAAGCATTTAATAAGCCAATCTACTGCAAAAGGTTCCACAAAATTTGACTTTTATCTTAAAGACTGGGAACCACTAATCTAATCCCCTAAAAAATGGACAGTGGAGGAACTGACCTCTGCTACCACAAAATGGTAGTAAACTGCCCAAAGCTATCAACAGCCAGTTACTGTCAAAGCCAGGACTAGAACCTAGGACTTCTGATCATCAGGTAAGCTCACAGCTTAATCTCCACCCGCTCACAGCAGATGAGAGGCAGACAGCACAGAGGGCACTGGCTGATTCCACCTGATCACAGCAGATGGGAGGCAGACAGCACAGAGGGCACGGGCTGATGATCACAGCACAAAGGCAGTGGGGGCTGTTAGTCATATCACACTCTGTACAGTAAAGCCTAAATGGTGCCTAAATGGTAACACCGTGCATGGCAAGAGGCAGGCCTCACGGAGGATGTGCTCTGCTGAATACATTGCTTGAGTTACCACTGTCACTTGAGTGCATCTCCTGCCCCTGCAGCACAGCCAAGAAATTAATATTCCCGTAAATCAGCTTCAGTCACTGCCTGAGTCCCAACAAAAAATCCGTGCAGTCTTGGACATGGATTCTTATATTCTTCTTAGAATGCTACAGTTGGCAGGGAAGTCACTGAAATAAGGTTATTAATTACCCACAGCATCAAGTTCAAATTCCCTAGCCTAGCATTCAAGGCCTTCCACAAAACATTCATTCATCTCTTCATTCAACAAATAGTTCCTGAGTGCCTGCCATGTAAAAAGCCTTGTACTGGGTGCTAGTGGAGACAGAAAGTCTCTGCCTTCATCAAGCTCACAGCTTAGTAGAGGAGAAAAGGCATCAGTTGCATGAAGAACCACATTAACAAAGAAGGAAGTCCCTTTTGCCTTCCCTGGTGTCCGGCGAGCCCTCTCTCACCCAGAGCCACGATGAAGCTGCTAGTGTGAGTCCCACTGTTGCTAAGAAGGGCAGGGTCAAGGCCAGTGGCTTACTCTTCCCACTCAGGTCAACATGAAGTCATGAATGCATGCCTCATTGTTGCTGCTTTACCACCTATGTCTAGCATTTTTCTGTTCTTGGGTGGAGAAGTAATGGAGATAGAATAACTTTGTCAGATTTTAGAGGTCAGCAGACCAGAGGTCCAGGGACAGGACTCCATGGCCAAGCCTGGAGATGTACCACTGAGGCCCTCAGGAGTACCGCAAGACCCAGCCCAGTAGCGAACTGATCTCGGCACCTTGTTCTGCTGCAAGGAAGCAATCTCATCCTGGTGACTATGCCAAATTCTGAACTGAACCTGGTGGGGGGAATTTTCTCCGTAGCCATTTTAAGTCTGAGTTTACTTTTCCCAAGGTATTAAAGGAGCTAAAGGAAGAAGGGAGAATAGAAAATGTTCCCCTGTGTTGGAGGGAAGGTATTTCATTTCTTGCTATACCTCCTCAGAAAATATCCCTTTGGAAAAGCTAATTGATGTTAACTACGTAAATGATACACTGAGTATCACCAGTGATTGATATTAGGAATACACATCAAAACAGGGACTTGAATAAATGACTTAAAAGAAAAAAAGTCCCAATCTTCCAGGGTACCCCTCAAACTCTCAGGGAGAGCTATAACCAGTCCTGTGGGAATCAAAAGAAATGGCAATTAGAATGAGGATCCCAGGAGTCCATATAAAGCTACAGATTCTGTTTAAACTTATGTTTCTATGTGTTGTCTCTTTCCAAGAAGACATAAGCTCCTTAAAAGTAACAATTCTCTCATTCTCTTTTATTTGCACACTTACTGGTTGAAAAAAAATGTAATGAGAAGGCATAGGATCCTTTTGTCTGGATGAGGATGAAGGTTTCATGGAAAAGATGGCATTTGACCTGGGCCAAGAAGGATGGATCTAAGGTGAAAGAATATAGCAGAGTATTCCAGGTAGAAAATGGTAAAATGCTATGTGGGACCATAAAGTCTAGCTCTGTCCCACTTAATTCAGTTAAACTCAAGCAACATTTATCAAATAACTACAGGCTTGCATTAAGCTAGGCACTCATTAAGGGCAACTAGGTGGTTCAGTGGATAGGTTCCAGCCTGGTGCCAAGAAGACTTATCTTCCTGAGTTCAAATCCGGCCTCAGACATTTACTAGCTATATGACCTTGGGCAAGTCACTTTACCCTGTCTGCCTCAGTTTCCTCACCTGTAAAATAAGCTGGAAGAATGAAATGACAAACCACGCCATTATCTTCACCAAGAAAACCCCAAATGGGGTCCAGAAGAGTTGGATATGACTGAAAAATAACTGAACAATTGAATTCCAGATAGAGTAACTTACCTTTATCCTTCTCTTCATCTGTTCAGATCCCACCCATCCTTCATAAGCTAGTATCTGGTAATATTGCAGCTCATCCTGGGTCAACAGTGGAGTGGGCCACCTGGAATAGTTTTCCCAGAGCCAACTGTCATGTTCTCAACCAAACCTCTCCTTTGACTCATGACACACACCTGTGAAATAACTGGGAGTGGAGGGAGGAAGGGGGGCTATCAGTGACTTAGAGCAGAGCAAATGGTGGCCCTTTTGACAGACAGTGCTAGACCTTCAGGAGAAAGAAGGACAGGGATGGGCATTCACAGCTTAGCTTGCAGGGCATCCTCCAGTGTGTAATGCTAGGGAAGGTCTTGGGCAACCCCAGGCTCAGTCCTGAAGCCATGGGAAAGGAACCTGTCAATTTTTACTATGGTTGCCCTGAGATGAGTCATCCAGGGTAGAGAATCTGAATTTGAAAAGAGCAGCAGGATTTCCAAGGTTATTCTTATGTTTTTGGAGTAATCCTTGGAGCATGCTTGGCTATGGCCAGGCCAGAGTGAAGGGCTCTGGTTCTGAAGGGATGAGCTTTTCCTCCTTGTCCTTCATGATGAAACCCTTCCACTCAGAAGAGACCCATCAAATTGCTCCAAGACACTTGCATTTGTATTGGGTACCCCCTGCCCTTCCCAGTACATTAATTTGTCCCAATAGTATTTTTGTTTTCAGATTTATTAAATATCGCCTCAGGGGAAAAAACCAACCTTCAACTGTCCAGTATTGTTAGTTTTCTTAAACTTTTTTTTTTAAGCAATTGGGGTTAAGTAACTTGCTCAAGGTTACTCGGCCAGTTATTTCTGGGTGTGGTGCTGAGTATCTGAGCCCAGATTTGATCCCCAGGTCATCCTGACACTGGAGCCGGTGCTCTTACTCGCTGAGCCATAGAATTCTTCACTCCCTGCTGCCCATTTGATTTAACTATTGCAATATCATGTAATCCAGAGATCTCACAATATTGTTTAAGCAACAGTAAACATCAACCAATATCCTTACATAAAAAGAGGGAAAAGAATTGATTAGAAAAGTTTTGGACATGGAAAAAAAACCAATTCAGAGTTATGAATAGTGTGAGAGCCATTTCTGCAACACTAGTCACCTAATGTGATATGATATTGGGGGTGAGAAGCAAGAAAGACCCTCCAGTACCATCACCCACCAACCTGTTATATTGTCTGATATCCTCCCATCACAAAGTAATCTCCTAATAAGACATCAAAGGAGATGAACAAACAATTCTTGAAAAAAAGAACTGCAAAATATTAACCATATGAAAGATCACTCTAAATCAATAATACCAGGAGAAATGCAAAATGAGAAACAAACGAGAGTGTACTTCACACCCAGCAGAGTGGCAGTGCTAATAAAAGGACTGAAACGGTCAATAGTGGAATAACATGCTATTGAACTGTGAACTGGTCCAGCCCTACAGCAAAGCAACGTTGAATTGTGCTTAAAAAAAAAAGAGGTAACTAAAATGTCCAGACCCTTTACCTCAAAGAGACTGATGACAGAAAGATTTCATATATACCAGAATATTCAGAGCCACACTTTGTGATAGATAGCAAAGACCTAAAAACAAAATAGATGCCAGAGTAAAACAAGTTTGCTGCATAAATGTCCTGGAATATTAGTATACCATAAGAAACAATGGATAAAGAATTCAGTGAAGCAAGGAGGACTTATATGGACACAGGGTGAGTGAAGTAAGCAAAGCCAGGAAGACATAATATACAACTGCCATAAATGTAAGTGGAAACAAGAATAAAAATGAAACCAAATGCTACATAATTAACAAACTTGTCCAAGGAGAAAAGATAAGCAAATGAAACTCCCCTACTAGACTCAATCAATGTGCTGGTTAACTTTATTTAACTGGTTTTTTTTTTCTAGTTCTTTTCAATTTGTGGTAACAAGGAAAAGCTCAATAGAGGAAAGGGAAGAAATTATTTAGAAATAAAAGTGATATAAAAACAATAGCATGGAAGTTAGGTGGGGCAGTGAATAGAGCACTGGCCCTGGAGTCAGGAGGACCTGGGTTCAAATCCAGTCTCAGACACTTGATACTTACTAGTTGTGTGACCCTGGGCAAGTCACTTAACCCCAATTGCCCTGTTTTCCCCCTTCCAAAAAGACAAAAAAAAAAACCAGCAATAAAATTGATAAAAATTAAAAACCAAAGTAATTGCCTTACGTTAAAGATACTATTTTTCAAAATGCAAATCCCCCTGGGAGAGAACAAAAATTAAGCTTGTCATATACTTTCACCAAAATGTGAATTCATTTATCAAATCCTTTCCTCTATGACAATGGACAAGGCACTAATGGAGGGGTTGGGGTTTCTTAATCTGGAGTCCATGAACTTGCTTTTTAAATTTTTAATATTTATATACTTAATGTTTGCTTGTATTTCAATAGTGTTTTCTTTGTAATTTCAGGTATTTTATTTTATGCATTTAAAAACATTCTGAGAAGGAATCTATAGGATTCACCAGACTGCCACAGGGGTCTGTGACACAAAAAAGTTGAGAGCATTTGCACTATAGAAATGAAAACTTTGATGGGGGAAGCAGACCAGAATCATTTTGAAATACGAGAGAGGATGGGGTGATATACCTCAGCAGCATAAGTTAATGTGATATTGCAGAAAGAGCACAGGATGTGGAGTCAGAGGACTTGGGTTCATATACCAGGTTAAGACTTCAGGTTAAGATGGTGACCTGAAACCAGCCTTCCCACATGTACCACAGTAAGTATATCCACAAGAAAGAGTAATGATCAAAGCGGCAGCTAGGTGGCACAGTGAATAAAGCACTGGCTCTGGAGTCAGGAGGACCTGAGTTCAAATCCGACCTCTTACTAGCCTTGTGACTTTGGGCAAGTCACTTAACCCCAATTGCCCTCCAAAAAGAAAAAAAAGAGTAATGATCAAGAACACCATTGAGAAATAGCAATATGCTCTACCACCCTGTCCAGAACTTCACAAGAATACTGAAAACCAGGCGGCCAGGTAGCACAGCAAGTAAGAGCACCGGCTCCAGTGTTGAGAAGACCTGGAGATCGAATCCCAGGCTCAGACACTTAGCACCCACCCAGAAACACCTGGCCCTGTAACCTTGAGCAAGTTACTTAACCCCGATTGCTTAGGGGCAGCCAGGTGGCTCAGCAAGTAAGAGCACCGGCTCCAGGGTTGGGGTGACCTGGATCAAATCCCGGGCTCAGACACTCAAGCACCACACCCAGAAATAACTGGCCATGTAACCTTGAGCAAGTTACTTAACCCCGATTGCTTTAAAAAAAAAAGAATACTGAAAACCTCAGAGAAGGACAGGGATGGGGAATGCAAAAAGGCAGTGTGAGTTACAGTAAATAGCCTGAAGCCTGTAGGCACTCTGGGCAGAGACTCTGGGGAGGTTGTATCCAACCTGACCTCACAGAGCCTGAAACTAGGGGAACTTTGAACTAGAAAGCTCCAGGGAAGATGGAAGTCAGAACAAGCCCTGATAAATGTAGGCCCAAAGCCAGAGGAATCACAGACCTGATCCTTCAGAGCAGCATGGTGGATGACTCTGAGAGGCCAGGGTTTCCTCCCTTCCTCTCTCATCCCCACCCCACATGGGTAGGCTGGTTCATTCCGTAAAAGCCAAGGAAATGAAACTGTCTCCAAGTCTTGATTGGCCCAATAATATTACTTATTAGGGAATAAGCCACCTAACTGGGGATGAAACTTCCTGGTGGTCTCCAGCCATACTGAAGCAGCTTCTGATTCACTTAGAGACATAAAAAGGGCGCGGCCAGGTGGCCAGTGAGTAAGAGCGCCAGCCCCAGAGTCAGGAGAACCCGGCCTCAGATACTTAACACCCACACAAAATAACTGGCCGGGCAAGTTACTTAACCCCCAACTGCTTTAAAAAAAAAAAAAGACATAAAAAGGTTTGTCTCTTTAGACTTGAAGAATCCCAAAGAGAATCCCAAATCTGTGAATCACTATATGCTGCTCTGATAACAAGATTCATTTCTTTTCTTTATGGAGAAGAGGGCATCCAAGTCTACCTAAGAAGAATGCTGAGTATCCCTTCTATAACCATGGCTAAGTAAGCCTTTTTTTGTTAACTGGTGAATGACCTACAAGTGTCTTATTTCATTCCAACATCAGGCCTAAATTTGCTAGGGGACCAGCCTCAGTCAGACTCAGTACACTATAGGGACAGAGCTGGCTTCCAATACTACATAAACTAATTCACAGATTCAATGCCATACCAAATTACCAAGTGGTTACTTTATAGAATGTAAAAAATAACCAAATTCATTTGGAGAAGCAAAAAGACAAAAATCTCAAAGGAAATAATAAGAGGGTAGAAGAGGAAGGGAAGGGAAGGGACGGGTAGGTGGCACAGTGAATAGAGCACCAGCCCTGGAGTCAGGAGCACCTGAGTTCAAATCCAGCCTCAGACATGTTAACACAAAACTAGCCGTGTGACCTTGGGCAAGTCACTTAACCCCAATTGCCCTGCCCTCCCCCTCCAAAAAAAAAAAGGAAAGAAAACGAAGGGAACCTAGCACCACCAGTTGACTTTACACTATACTAAATAGTGGAAATCACAAGAATCATTTGGTACTGGTTAAAAACTCAAAAAGTTGATCAATAGAACAAAGTACTGTATATAACACCCAGAAGCAACAAAGATTCACTCACTATACAGAAGGAAAAACTGGAAAGCCGTCTGGCACAAAATAGGCTTTCACCAACACACCACCATATATCACAATAAACTCTAAACAAATACATGATCTAGTTATGAAAGATCATATCATAAATTAAATGACAAAAGAAGATCTCTTTCACAACTATGGACAAAAGAAAATCTCTTACTCAAATAAGGGCTAAAAGGATCACAAGGAGATAAAATTGACAATTTCAATGACATAAAACTGAAGTCTTTGCACAAACAAAATCAATGCAGTTAGAATAAAAATGCAAATGGTTTACTAGGGAAAAAAATCTTTGCAGCAAATTTCTCTATATGGCATACAAGATATATAAATGTATTAGAAACAGAATCACTTCCCAATATATAAATGCCCAAAGGATAGGAATAGGCAAATAAAGTAAAGCAAGTTATCAACAGCCACATGGGGAAAAACTTCAAATCACTAATAATTAGAGAAAGGCAAGTTTAAATAATTCCTAAGATCGCACCTCACATCCATGTCATTGGCAAAGGCGACAAAAAAGCAATATGGCAATTGTTAGAGGGGCTGTGGAATGATCCAGTCATTCTGGAAGGCAATTTACAAGTAGGCCCCAAAACTCACTCAACTTTGACCCAGTGACACCACTAGTAGGCCTGTAGCCCAAAGAATCCAAGAGAAAGGGAAGGAATCCACATTGTAAAAATATTGACAGCATCATTTTTTATTGTAGCAAAGAACTGGAAACAAAGTAGGGGGTCATAAGGCGGGGAACAGCTAACAAATTCTGCTGTATGAATGCACCGCATTGAATGTTACTGCAATATAATAACAAAAGGGACGTATTCAGAGAAACCTGGGAGAGTTTGCATAAGCGGATGCAGAGGGAAGTAAACAGAATCAGGGGGATGATTTATACAGTAACAACAACATTGTAAAGAAATACCACTTTAAAGTAGTGAAGACATCTAATCAACGACGCAGCCCACCATGACTCCAAAAGACGGATGATGATGGCGGAGGGGACAGACTAGAAGTAGAGAACTAGGTCAAATTTTCACATTCAACCAATATGTAGATGTGCTTTGCTCACCTATAGGTATTTTGTTATAAGAACTTTGTTTTCTTGCTGGAGGGGGATGACTTGTTGGGGCATCACGGTGGTACAGCAGATAGAGTGCCAGGTCTAGTGTCTGGAATAGTTCTCTTCCTGGGTTCAAATCCAGCTTCAGTCACTTGCTAGCTGTGTGACCCTGGGCAAATCACTCAATTCTGTTTGCCTCACTTTCCTACATCCACAAAATGAGCTGGAGAAGGGAATGGCAAACCACCCCAGTATCTTTGCCAAGAAATCTCCAAATAAGGCTGTGAAGAGCCAGGCATGACTGAAACAGGGGAACTAGAGCAATGGACAACTCATTGGTTTAGTGAGGTAACCATAATGAGCCAAAAGAAATTAATGTCAATGAAACATTTAAAAGATAAATAGAAGACAACAAAAAGAAGTTCAGAAGGAACCAGACAAGAAGGACAATCAATGTTGGTATACACTTTTTTATGTCACAGAGATCATAGTTTCACACACAACGTGCTTTCCTTATTCTTTGTGTAGGAGAATACTATCTGCTGATGTTTATGTTCATAATAAAGAAAAGACCAAAGGAGATGAACCAGAGGATCCTCAAAGAACTGTTCCAGCTCTAAATTCTATCATGCTTCTTATTCCACCAACACCAAGAACATCTAAACTGGACATCCTTCCGAGAGAAGAGTCGAGAAACAAGTCAAACTGTGACTTTACTGTTTCCTGAAGGGGTGATTCCAACAGAGTAAAAAGAAGCAGTTGCCACCAAACACAGAGGAGTCGGGGCCTATTACCTGTGCTGCAGAAAGCTGTATAGGACACAATTTAGGACACATGGGCTGTATAGGATACAATTTTCAAAATTTAGGTACATATGCCTAAAAATTTCCAACTAGCATCTGACAAAAGCAGTAACTAATGCCTGCGAACAAAACTTGAGAAAAGGAGCTTCAGAGATGCTGGGGTGCTTCTAATGATGCAAGAGCTGACTGGGATGGATAGGATGGTCATTGCTGTGACCAAAGGACCCAATTAGCATCTGCCCTTCCTACCGAACCTCACTGCTTCTCCTTCCCTGTGAAGGATGTTCATATAAAAACAATGATGCTGCTCATCTGTACAGAACTTTATCCATTGCAAGGCTCTTCCACATCCATGATCTCACTTGGGAATCACAAGCCCAGCCAGGACTAGGGGCAGCTGGGAAGAGTGGGTGAGGGTGGGGAGAGGTGAGGGGAATAGTAGAGAGTCCTCACTGATGAGGACTTTGTTCCATCACTGCTGAAATCTCACTATACAAAGTAGAAATGTCCTCACTGAGGATTGACTTTTCCTTCATAAGATGTGAAATTCCTTTGCTAAGGTTAGCTCTTTGACTAAGTAGGAACTCCTCTTACCCAGATATCGCTAAGTTAACCTCATTTTGGAACTGCCATTCACAGACTGCCTACTTGGCACCTTACTGCCTTTGAAATGAACGTTTGTAACATACCCTTAAGCTTGCTTTAGTCTTTAAAAGACAGGCAGGCGAGCAAGAGCAAATCAAGGAGGGAAGGGAAGCAGAGAAGGCCAGATGAAGGTGGTAGGAAAAGCTCTCCAGTTGTCTAGAGGAAAGTCTGTCTAGCCAGCAGCCCCTTCAAGGAAGCACTTAGCCCCAGCAAGGAGGGAAGCAGGGGACCCACAAGATCGTAGCAGAGGCAGGGCTGAAGCACCAAAGGGCTTTCTGGGCCATTCTGAGAGATGCAGGAACACCAAATAGTAACACTCTCTCACACTTTCTGATTCGGGTGATATCACTTAAATGTCCATTTGGTGCAAGGCACTGCCCCTAATAGCCAGATTTCTAACTTGGGCATAAGGATCTCAGGTACACAGGAAAGGACTGCAGATATATTTATTCACATCAGTCATCCAAATTCACTTGTCTGCTCTTCAGTGAGATCTTAGCAGGCGGCCTGACATTCTAGGCCCTCAACAACAGCCTGGCCTTCACTCAGCTTTCTAATCTTACCTCCCGCAAGTCTCCAACCTTGCCCTACAATCCCAAGTTGAAAACAAATAATTTTTTGTATGACCTGATGTGTGGAGTTATCAGTATTTTTGCTTTGAAAGGATAACAGAAGTAACCGTAACATAAAGTGAGATACTTCTTTCCATTTCAAGCTTACTCTACATCAAGAAAGGAGGGAAGATAAGGAATGGAGCCTCAAAACTTGATCAATTGACTAAAGAAAAGGGTAAAAGTAAACATTGTCTGCCTGTCCTCTGGGAATCCGTCCAAAAAGGAAATGTGTCCTCAGAAATATTATATCACATGGTTTATCTGACAGTGGGACAGCCCGATGTAACCATGTTGTGTGAATATGCGTCATGCCAAACAAGCTTACCAAGTTCCAGAAAAGGGGATTGAAAATGATGCAGAGAACAGCAGCCACAAAGCTGAAATCTGTGACATCGACGTAGCCAAGAAGCCGGGTCATAACGGAAAGTTCTGCCTGGAAGGAACACAGCTCCATTAGTGGGGCAGCTTTGCTGGTGGGGACATAAGCTCAAATCTCAGAATCCCAAGTGATACAATGGGTCCTCTCCAGGCCATCACACCCCAAAGTCTCCTCACCTAAGTCTCTCTAATCCAACCAAACATCTCCTCACCAGACCCCAATACCTCCTATATTCACTCTTACCTGGGTCTTTGTTTATACCATTCACCTGCCCTGAAGTGACCTTACCCCTCCTCTCTACCTAAGTTTTACTAATTCTTGAGGGCCCTGCTCAGCTGTCACCTCCTCCAATAAGACTTCCCTGAATACCCTAGCCCCCACCACATAATAATAATCATATTAGCTAACATTTATGTAGCCCTTCATATGTGCTGGCATTGTGCAAAGCACTTTACAATTATCTCATTTTGTCTTCACGACAACTGGATTAGAGGTGCTATTATGCCCCCATTTTACAGATGAGGAAACTGAAACAAAGAGAGATTAAGTGATCTGCCTAGGGTCACACAGCTAATAAGTCTCCGAGGCTGGATTTGAACTTAGGTCTTCCTGACTCCAAACCCTGCAGTCTACCTGCCATACAGTAGCTGCCTGTAAGTTTATAACCTCTTTCTGGGCAAGGATGATGTCTTTACTTCAACAGCCACAATGTGCCCAAAGTAGAATCATATTAAAAACCTCCTTTAGCCAAGAGTGATAGCTCACACTTGTACTAGGGAGGTGGAAGCTGGTAGATAGATGTAGCCTGATTGAGAAAGGGAAACTCAAGAAATCCAAAAAAAACCAAACCAAATGTTTTCGTTTCTCTAAAAATATCAATAAATGACATTTCTCTGGCCTAAATAAATTTTTAAAAGCCTCTTTCCAAACACCCCTTCTAAAAGGCAGGATAGATTGAGAACAAAAATATCTTTCATAAAAAAATAGATTTAAAGATAGAAACTGAAGCTTGAAGGGATAAAGATTCCTCTTCTGGTCTTATTTATCTCCAGAAACACCCACCCAAAGGAAAGTTCTCTCTTCTATTACTCATAAGAGATTCTCTACAAGAGTCTTGGTAAATTCCAAAGAGGGCAGTCAGTAGTTCAGGAAAAAATGGACAGTGACATTGTTACTCAACTATTCTGGAACATGAACCAAGAACTGTATTTTTTTACATATTATGATTTTCTTCTTCATGAATACTATGCTACCTAAAACTGTCTAGGAGCAGAGAAACATCATAAGGCATGAAGGAAGGGGCGGCTAGGTGGCACAGTGAATAGAGCACTGGCCCTAGAGTCAGGAGGACCTGAGTTCAAATCTGGCCTCAGACACTTGACACTTACTAGTCATGTGACTTTGGGCAAGTCACCTAACCCCAACTGCCCCCCAAAAAGCAAAAAACAAAAACGAAAAGTAAGGCATGAAAGAACTATGTTAGTTCACACATCTCTCTCTTCCAACCCAGAGAGGAGCTGGATATTAATGTTCAATTGAATGAAGTTATTTCTGGTAGACTTGTGCCTAAAATGCAAAGTAGAGTGTTAATATTTTGTCTTTGACACCAGGTACAAAGCATTCAATATAAAGTAGGTGAAATGGAGTAAAATGTATGATTGACAATGACTAGAACAATGAAAACATCAAAAAAAGAAAACTGAACACCATATAATGATAACCACATTCAGTCCTAGAAAAGAGCTGACTAAAGGCAACTCTGCCTCTTTACGAAAATGAAGACTATAGCTGTGGATTGTTAACTGTATATACTGTCAGACCCGGCTCATGTGCTGGTTTTGTTAAACTGGTCTTTCTTCTCCCTCTTTTAACTCTGTGTTTACAAAGGACGACTCACACAATAGGGGAGAGGGAATGAAAGTGATGTAAAAAAAAAAAACACCCATAAAAAAAAAATTAAAAAAAAAAAAAAATGATTGAGTGAATGAAAATGTAGAACTACAGGGAAGAATGCTAAACCCTTTTTCTCCCCCAGTATGTAACAGACACATAAAGTTTCTGGATTTAAGGAAGGGGAGGAAGGAATGGAAGACTGAGTGCTTTCTAAGGGCATGGCAGCTCAGCTTGGAAATACTGGAGGCCCTGAAACATCCATTTTGCAAACATTCAACTGAAAGCATAAAGTAGGGAACCTTGCCTTTCAGTTTCTTCCTAATCTTTCCCAGGTCACCACACCCTAGGGAAGACACATGGAAGAAATGCATGGTCACTAAGATAACAGATATGCCTGTCTTTTTTTCCAGGGTTTCATGGTCCTTCAGAGGGGCAATCAGGCTGAACACACAGGGCATCAAGTGATTGCAGAATCCTTATCACTATAAGGATAAAAACATCTCAGAAGAAACAAAGATTTGGAGCAAGTCTAAAAGGCAGAGTAGGGCTAAAGTTCATATAACTTTCAATTATCACCCAAGGGGAAGAGATAAAAGGAATTGTGGAATGAACCATCTAAAAGCCACCTTTATTAGCCTGAGGATGTAAAGAATTATTGACTGTGCTGTAAATTTACTTTATATCCTTCAAACAAATGATGACTCACGTATAGAGGTAGGTAGCTGGATGTGTACTACTTACATTATAGGAGGAAAAGTTGGCTGGAAAGAGAATTTGGGGGGTTATTCCCTGTCTGCCAATGTGTATTCTTTTTTTTTTTTTGCTTTTTGGAGGGCAATTGGGGCTAAGTGACTTGCCCAAGGTCACATGGCTAGTTTTTGTGTTAAGTGTCTGAGGCTGGATTTGAACTCAGGTCCTCCTGACTCCAGGGCAAAATCTCAGTTACTAGACTTTGGGAAAGATTCAGCCATTAGGTCAGGGGCAATCTATTTCTCAAATGGCACCTTCTGGGATTCCAGAATTGGGCATATGCCAACCCCTAACAAATGGCACTTTGCTTAGGAGATTTGGTCTCTTTCAGATTTCTGAGCTGAGGCTTAGTTTAACAGCAGCCCAAACACTGTGATTTGAGGTTTGACTATTTTTATGGGCTGTCATGCTAAGAAGTCACAAAATATTTTTCTTTTTAAAAAAAAAAATTTTATTAATTAATTTTTAATTTTCAACATTCACTTCCATAAGATTTTGATTTCTAAATTTTCTCCCCATCCCTCCCCTGCCCCACTGGAAAAGCTTGCATTCTGTCCCTCAATCTGCCCTCACTTCTATCACCTGCACCCCCTTCTCTTATGCCCTTCCCTTCTATTTTCCTGCGAGGCAAGATATATTTCCATACCGAATTGCCTATATATCTAATTTCCCAGTTGAGTCACAAAACATTTGACAATTGCTGGCAGACAGGAGGGGGAGAATGCCCAAAAGTAAGGGGGTAGGAGTTCACTGAGATTCCCAGACACTATCCCAAAGGACAAGAGAATGCAGCATCCCATCCATTTGAATGAAGATAGGAGATAGGCTTCTGCCCTGGAGGCCACCTCAATGGCTAAATTCTCATTCTGGCCTTATATGTTGCCTCTGTTTTACAGTGTATAGGAGAATGGAATGATAAGGGGAGACCACTTTGGGCTTACTGCCTAAGGAATTAAATCCAGGCCTCACCCACCTACTTACACGGACAGCCAAAGCCAGAACTGGAAAACCTCTCCTGTCTTTCTCTCATCAATACTGTGCAGTAGTTAGCTAACCTATACTATTAACCAGAACTCCTCCTTAAACTCCTCTCCCACACAGCTCTAGTAGTCAACAACAACTGACAACAGCAGTCAGTCAACAAACACTTATTAAGCAACTGCGTGCCAGGCACTGTCCTGGAGATACAAAGAAAGGTAAAAGACAGTCTCTGCTTTGGAAGCTCACAATCTATTCCGGGAGACAACGTACTAGTAACTTCCTACCTATAACAAGCATTATGCAGGACAAATCGGAAAATATCAACAAAGGGAAGACGTTAGAATTAGAGGATCTGGGAAAGGTGTCCCATAGAAATTGGGGTTTTAGCTAGAACTTGAAGGAAGCCAGAGAAAGCAGGAGGGAGACATGACAAGGGAAAGCATTCCAGGCTTGGGGCACACCCGGAGAAAATACCCAGAGTCAAGATATGTGGAGTATCTCATCTGTGCAAGAACAAGGAAGGTCACTGTCACTGGATCAGAGTTATGTTGCCTTAGTTTCCTCATCTGTAAAAATGAGCTGGAGAAGGAAAGGGCAAAGCACATCCATATCTTTAACAAGAAAATTCCAAATGGGGTCACAAAGAGTTGGACACTACTGAAATGACTGAACAACAAAAAAAGAGGTGTAGAATATTGGAAAGGGCCCAGGGTCTTTGAACCACAAAGAGAGGATCTAGCATTTGATCCTGAAGGTGAAAAGGTGCCTCAAGTTTATTGAGTAGGGGTGGGATGGTGGGTGGGGTCAGACCAGCTCTTGAGGAAGAACATTTTTTTGGCTAAATGGAGGATGACTGGAAATAGGAGACTGAGGCAGGCAGACTCACCAAAAGTCTATCGCAATAGTCCAGGCATGAGGTGATGAGGGCCTACACCAATGTGGTAGCAGTGTCAGAGGAAAGAACTGGGCATATTCAAGAGATGCTGAAAAGGTGAAATAGACAGGCCTTGGCAACAGCCTGGATACAGGAGGAGGGGGATGGGGGCGGGTGAGATAGTGAAGGGTCTAGCACTACACCTAGGTTTTAAGGGGGGGAGGAAAGATAAGGAATTCAGTTCTGGACATGCTGGATCTAAGTTGTCCATCCAGTTCTAGCTAAACCTCTGAAAGGCAGCTGGAAATGTGAAATTAGAGGTCAGAGGAGAGGGTAGGGCAGGATGGGCAGATCTGGGAATCACCAACAGAGATAGCGATTAAATCCATGGAAGCTGATGACATGGTCAGACCTGTATAATGACAACACACATTCACAGTGGCTGTAAGGCTCAGGACCTTCTGAATCATCACAGGGCCAAAAAATTAAATGCCAAGCACAGTCTGCGTGTTGAATGTACTTAATTGTATTCTAGTTCTGTGAAGGAGCAGCTAGGTGGCCCAGTGGATAGAGCACCAGGCCTGGAGTCAGAAAGACTCCAGTTCAAATTCAGGAGTTCAAATTCAGCCTTAGACACTAGCTATGTGACCCTGGGCAAGTCACTTAACCGTTTGCCTCAGGTCCTCATCTCTAAAATGAGCTGGAGAAGGAAATGGTAAACCATTCCTGTATCTCTAATTTCTAAATGTAATCTCATTTCTGCTAAGAAAACTTCGAAAGCATCCCAGAGATACACACAACTAAAAATAACTGAACAATCCTGTGAAAATTGTTAATCCTTTAAGAGATATATGTAAATTCTCTGTTAAACAGAAGTCTATGTGAACAAAAACTGTCTATTCAGTAGATTTATTAACCTATTCCTACACATTATATTGTATTACCCTATTCCTATATATATTCTTAGCCTCGTCCTATATATTATTCCCATATATTCCTATATATTCCCATTACCTGGTTCTTTTGCTCATCTCTACCAAGAAAACTAGTAATTTCACTAATTAACCCTGTAGACTTGAAAAGATCCTAAAAATCTTTTGAATCATAAAAAATTTCATTTTGTCCATAGCAGATTGCTGATTACATTTTGTTGCGTTGTTATTCACCGAGATTCCACATTTTCTGGTGATATTGTATAACAGAATTGGCTTTAATTCGACATTCAAGTGGAGTCAGACAGTCTTCGGGGAGTGTTTTTATGGGCAGCCACTGGCTCTCCTTTACCCTAAGCCTACAAGGATCTATTAAGTTCTTACCCCAGCCAAGGAGGAAAGAGGGAAAACAATGCAATCCACATTACATCTCATCCAGCAAGAGGAAAGGGAACAGACAGGGCAGAACTCAAAAGAACACAGCAGAGAAACGAAAGAATCCAGATCACAGGGCCGGGAAGGAAGCCCATCTTGGATTTTCCAGGTTTGAGCTGGGCACCAGAAATGACCCATTACAGATGATGCAGGCCAACAAAGGTATGAGGGAGAGCTCCTAGAAAGGGTCCCCTGTTCAGAAAAGTCATTCTCCCTATCTAAAGGACAGGTCCACCCTCAGAAAGTCATTCATACTTCAAAGCACTCTAGTTCCTCTTTAAAAATGTAACTTAGGTCCTTTGGTCTGTGATTAGAATAGCCTAGAACAGAACAAGAATGAAAACTGACATTTTCATATAGCACTTTAGATTTTATAAGTATAAAATTTATATTCACATGTATCATCTTCTTTGATCCCAGAAAACTACCCTTCAATGTCGATAGCGAAGGTATTTTATTTTTTTGTTGCATTTTAAATTCCAAACTGTCTCCCTCCATCCCTCCCCACCTTGTACTAGAGAAGGCACTATTTGACATATGTGTGTGCATATACACATAGATATGTACATATACACATGTAAACCCATACTATGCATACATCTATCAGTTCTTTCTCTGGAGGTGAACAGCATCTTCGTGTGAAGGTATTACACCTATTTTGCAGATTATGAAACTAAGGTTACATGACCTGAGCAAAATTCACTTCACTTAGAAAGTAGCCACATACCAGCTTTGAGATTTAAATTCAGGGTTCATAACTCCAAATTTAATAGTCTGCCCGCTACAACACAACTGAACCATTCCCCTCCAGACTGCACTGTGGACTCGGTATCTTCAGGGCTTTCTCTGCCTTGCCATAAGAAACCGCTTCACTCTGGAAGCTCACTCTACCTTCAGCCCCTGTCTATTCTCTCTCTGATTGGCTGGTTCCAAAATCCAATTTTAAAGAGGATTCCCAGGTCAACTATTTCATCATTCTTCTCCAGGATATATTCCAGACTCTGGACTTTCTTTGTCATGCCTTATGCCAGTACCTTCATCTCTGCCCTACCCCTTTTCAGCTTTCTTTTTATTGTTGTCTTCCCCCCTCCCCAAGAATATAGGGGAAGGCAGGGACTGTTTTTCTTTCTGTTTTGTATTCCCAGTGCCTAGAATATAGTAAGCAATTAATAACTGCTTGTTGATTTGACCACATAAGTATGTTATGTGCCTATGGAAACTTTGAAAGGAGACCAAATGCATAGAACAGAGAGGCAAAAAGAATTAAAGATAAATTTTGCCAACAGAGGGAAAAGGAAGTCCAATGGGGATCCCAGTCAGAGACTAGATAGCACATCCATAAATGTACACCCACACATCACAGAATGATCATTGAATCATAGATTCAGGATTAGAATGTACTAGGGAATTGGTACAAACCAATGGCACCAGCTCCTTTGCTTTCTGCAGAGGCAGCTATGGTCTGTGCAAAGAACACTGGATTTGGAGTCAAGTCAAGTAAACCAGAACCTCTGTTCCAGCATTTACTAAAGTGTCTTAAACTTTTTCCACTCATGACCCCATCTGGGGTCGAGACCCATAGTTTAATAAGGCTAGATTGGGGGTTCTTAACTTGAGCTCTATGAGCTTGTTTTTTATAGTGACATATTTACTGAGAATATTTAAGTATTTGATAACTGCAGGTCACTAAAATTGGTTTCTTTTATGTTTCCTTTCATGCATTAAAAACACCATTCTGAGCAGGGGGTCCATAGTCTTCATCAGACCGTCAAATGGGTCCATAACACACACACACACACACACACACAGATTTTAAGAACCCCTATTTTAAATATTATTTTGCATTTCACTCCCTTGGATTAAGCATGACCCTTAGCAGGCTCCTCTTATAAATCAAACACTCCTGGGAAGGAGAAACTTGTTCATTCCAATACTATTAGTGCTAATCAGAAGATCCCTTTCCTCCCTGGTAGGATATCTTGCCACTAGCAAGGAGTTAAGTGAAGTCAAAGACAAAACATGCCAACATTTTGCCCCAAGCTGGTCCCGGAATTGGAAATTTGAAGGAAAGAAAGAACCCAGCTTCAAACTGCCCAGAAAATAGTGGTGAGAGATTCCCAAAGTCAGCTGAGAGGGGTGTGGAAGACCAGGAAACAATGGCTAGTGAAGGAGGAAGGACATCAGACAGTAGGCACAGATAGTTTAGGTGACTCACCCAGGGTAACAAAAAAAGCAACCAAATATCTAAGTTAAGAATCCAGGTGGCTCAGTGAATAGAGCACCTGCCCTGGAGTCAGGAGGAACTGGGATCAAGTCCGGCCTCAGGCACTTAACACAAAAATTAGCAGTGTGACCTTGGGCAAGTCACTTAATCCCAATTGCCCCCCCCCAAAAAAAAAAGCAAAACAAAACAAGGCGAAAAAAAAAAAAAAGAATCCAGATCTCTTGACCAAAGCTGACCCCTTGGTAAAATTACACGGTTGGCACATCTGTCTAGAACACCAACTAACTTCCCCTTTTCTGTACACCTTCCTCCCCACCCTCCATCCTTCAGGCACCCAATAATCACAAGAAACCAAGTCCTTTCCCATAACAAAGGGTAAACTCATTTCCACTTAAGTATTTAATGACCACAAAAAAAGTAAAAGAAAGCAACAGTGAAAGGCTTCTTATCTTAATCAATGCAGTGATTTCATAGGAATGACAATGACACTTGATTCCTACCTCTAAGCAGAGCAGTGGGGAGAGTCACTGGGAAACAACAAAGAAAATTTGTTTTTGTTTTTAAAGACTGAATGAATCCAGGGCAGGGCTGTGTCTTTGAGGAGCAGAGAGAAGGCAAAGCTTAATTCAAAGGTTGGAAGAGTGACTCCAGATGGGCCTTCTCAGAATTCTTCACATCCTACCACAGAGGGGGCCATCTCCTAGACTTAGGCACAGAGTCAGAGGAATGAATTAGGGATGGCAGGATTTCAGGCATTCAGGGCATCTGTGTAGATTTTTTCCCCCACAACAAATAAGCAGTCACCCTGTTCTTGATGCCTTCTCACTAGATCACATAATTTCTGGACCCCCAGAACTAAAAGAATTCTTAAAGACTGCCTGGTCCACAGTGATGTCGAACTCAAATAGAAATGGATCCCTGCTGGACTTGGGAAACTGCAAATTAACATTATCTCTGTTGCACTTGTATTTATTCTGTTGAACATTTCCCAATTACATTTTAATCTGGTTTGGTGGTACTTGAGCGGGGCCAGGAGATTGACACCTCTGAATTTACCATGAAATTAAATTAGCAAATGACAAAGGAAAAGCATCAGAGAGAGGAAGTTACATGGTGAAGATCAGGGGTGAGGCACCTACAGGACTTAGGCCACATGTAGCCTTCTAGGTCCTTGGGTGCAACCTTTTGACTGAGTCCAAGTTTTACAGAACAAATTCTTTTATGAAGGGGATTTGTTCTGTGAAGTTTGGATTCAGAGGGTGCCCTCAAGGCTGCAGGTTCCCCACCCCTGTCCAAGATCATAGACCTTGTTAGTGACAGGTCAGGACTAGAACTTGGGTCTCCTGCCCACCCATAATTCAGGGTGTTTTTTCCACTAATCTCCTGGGAGACTGATCAGCAGAGGACAAGACCCAGATAGACAAGGGAAAATTAAAGCCATGACTGAGAAGAACAGTGTCATGTAGTCTCACTCTTACTTTGTACCTGTGAAGGGGTCACCTATCAGGAGAGACAGATAACCTTCTCCATTTCCAGGGTGCTAAGTCTTCCTCCCAGTTCAACCTAAGCACAATGCTCCAGGATTGTACAGAAAGGAAGAGTGTCAGGCTATGGAGGGCAGTGTGGGTGGGGTTCAAATAGTAGGATGTCCTGGTCTCCTGGGCCACCATGAAGAATCAAAAACTAGTCAGTTGTCTGTTAATGATGGCTACAGCTCTGGGCCAATTCCCAAAATCTGGGAACAAAATTTAGGCAGAATACAAACTCCCATGAATACTAGTATGAATAGCTATGCTAACAGTAAATGGAGATGAATTTAATACTACATTTTCTTCTCTACTGTCTCCCAAAATAATGTCTTGATTCTTCAGGGACGGAGTTTAATAATGCACCCATGGTTAGGAGGAACCTTGATTTGCTTTGGGGATTGGATTGGCGGGGGAAGTCTAGTTTATTCAGCAATTTCGGAATAGTTCAAAGCAATGTTTTTCCTGGGAAATATCTACAGCAAGTCAATCAATAGCACTGAGAACATAACTTATACCATGACATCAGGACAAACAGGAGAAGACAAGAGTCAAAGTCACTTCGGTTTGCAGGGACAATTTCCCCCTACATTGAAAGAGGAAGAATTAGGGGGTACTGAGAGGGGATGGAGAGATCTAGCCCAATTTATCTTGTCATTCTGTGCTTCTGAGAACTGTATAAGCTTCACTAAAGTCAATATATGTTACTAATCACTTGACTTTGTATCATTACCCTGCCCCTACCCTCCAAATGCAGGTTTTACAGTCATCACTCATAAAAAGTAGGCAGAGAATGATTATTGGTTGACTTGAACAAATATTAATTTGAAAAAGTTTGTTTGAAATAGGCTTTCTCAAAAAACCAGATTTGCTGTCTAGGTATTTTAATGTGTCCCATTGCAGCAGATGTTCTCTAAAGCTCTGCAAACATTCTTGTTCCTATCAATCCAGAGGAAAAACCCCGGGCACCAGTGGCAGCTGCTAAGACCAGTGTAGATCTCCTAGGTCCAGTTCAGCAGTCGTCATTCCAGCTAACTTGGCAATCAACTTGCATTATATGGTCACCATGTTGAGTAATGGGATCACATGATGGGGAAAAGGAGGCAAGAGGAGAAAAAATGGACAGAAGCCATTTATTGCTTTGATTGCATAAGGCTAACATTAATCATACCCCACCCCTAACCCTAATTCCACAGAATCAGGTTTGGAGGGCAGGGGGAGAACATTTTTTAAAAGCACAGACACTAGCTGAGTCAGGGACACTAGACAGTTGGTTCCTATATATAGTCACTCCCTTTACCATTAGCTTCAGGGGCTGGTAACTTTTAAACCTGCCTACTTGGGCACTGATTTTACTTTATTTTGTTTTGCTTAAAGTCAGAGATGTAGGGATTGGAGGTGGGGTAGAAATGACACTAGTGATAAAATATAAAACATGAAAAGATTTTTTTTTTGCAGATCAATTTACTATAAAGGATTTAACAGAACCATTCAAAACAGCTGCAGCTCCATAAGGCACAGCGCATCAGTTAGTAGGGACAGTTCCAACCCAGAACCCCACAAGCCCTCTACAATGAGGTCATGGGAAGGGAACTTTGCAAGCAAAGTTAGCTAGCAATTCCTTGGCACTAAGAAGATACTAGGAAGGAAGGAAGGAAGGAAGGAAGGAAGGAAGGAAGGAAGAGAGGGAGGGAGGGAGGGAGGGAGGAGAAATAGATCTTCCACTACACAATGACATTACAACTTAGTAAGATCTTGCTTTTTTCAATCTGAAATTATAATCATTTCCATATCCTGAACAATAAAAATAGATGAGTTCTTTGGTTCCTCATCTTCCTTTCCTAAGTTGTATATTCATGTATAAGATTAGGACCCTGAAATATCTCATTCTTTTAGAATGAGATAGGGATTATGTCCTCCTAAGGGGGGAATTAGATATAGTTGTAAAGGTTTTTCTACTTAAAATTTTTTTTAAATTAAAAGCAATAATAGACTTTGAGGAAACAGGATCAGACTGTTTTAGAACCTGTATGTGTGTGTGTGTGTGTGTGTGTGTGTGTGTGTGTGTGTGTACACATACATGTATTTGGCTTCCAAATATTCACCCTCTTCTTTTTATGGTTCCCAGTCAGGGAAGCTACCCACTAAGAAGGTACCCACTAAGAGGGTTAGGGTTGCTCTGGAGACCCCAAAATACCAACAAGCTGGGTCCTGCTGAATGAACTCAACTCAAGGCTTCTCAGCCAAAGAAAAGTAAAATTTATTAAAAGTTCCCTTGCATTAGACACAGAGTACATCTGTGCTAGGTCATTCTATGTCGATCTCTCTATTCTATGGCATTCTACGGTGCTCTCACAGGAAGACCAGATGGGGGTCTTATATACAGAAGGTTGTGGGAGGAATCTAGGGGTGGTCTAGAGGAGGAGTTTGGGGAGGGTCTTCAGGAGGAGTTAATGAGGTAAATGAGTGATTAAGGGTGGGAAAGTAGCTGGAGACTACAGACAATGGTGGGCTAGGCCAGCTCAAGGGTAGATCCATATTTTGATAAGTGGGAAGTTTAGTAACAGGGTGGGAAATGTAGTAACAGAGATTTGGGTTCAGCCACAATGTATGGCTTTTAGCCTCAGCAAATAGGATGATTTAATCAAGAGTCTAAGGGAAGTTCCCAGAGCCTGTACCTCAAGGACTCAAGGAGAGCTAGAGGGGGCTCCCAGAGCCCATACCTCACCAAGGAGATATGATGTGCTGATGGAATGAACATTGGGAATGGGTTACTAGGAAAGAGAATGAATGTTCACCCCTCCCTCTCATTCCTTCTCCATGCACTTCTGTTTCTGTAAGGCCTACCTACCAAAAGGAACCGCCCCCAATAGAATTTGTCAATGCCTCAGTCACTGGTGGTCTCAAAGATCAAGGGGTGAATGGTTATAAGATTAAGCTTGATGGTTTGGGGGCCATCCCCTCTCAAGTTAGTCCTATTAAAATAGAATATCTAGAGTAAAATTTCTAGCCCCCTTTCTGTCTTGTAACTTCCTCCACCCTTTACTCAGGTAGCCTCCAGTCATTCTATTATTTTCATCTGTATCTCAACCCCAGCATAGTCCACTTTGGTAACTTCCCCCACCTCCCATTCAATCCAGATTCAAGTTGATTCAATCAGCTTGAGGAATTACTGGGGAGTAGAGACAGAGACAAATCAGAAGGCTATTGTGTAACAGCCTGCCAAGCAACAGACATTCACTAAAAGCTAACTACACTTTGCTCAACTCTGCAAGTACAAAGAGTGGCAAAAATCTGTGTGGAGTCAATATTTGTTGATTTCCGAATTCCTACCTTTGCACACAAGGTCCTAACGCCTAGAACGCTCTCTTGCCTTCACCATCCCCTCTCAGAATTCTTAGCTTTCCTACAAGCCTCAGCTCAAAAACCACCTCTACAAGAAGTTCTAATTAGTGTTTATTTTTGGTCTTATCCCCACTGTAGAATGTAAACTCCTTGAAGGCAGGGCCTGCTTTTTCCTTTAGATGTGTGTCTCAGTGATTTACAGATTAGGCACTTAAGAAATATTTCTAGGATGAAGTGGACGTGTGAATGGAAGCTATTTAAAACACGTTTTGATGGGGGGGGGGGGGGGGGGGGGGGGGAGGGGCAAGGGGGAAGAAAACCAGGAGGGTCCTCAATGTGAGCGAGGACTAGCTTGGAAGGAAAAGTGGGGGAGGTTGTACAAAGTTTTCTTCACTTCACATTTTGCTGAAGGGAGAATCGGAGAGGAAAGTGGGGCGGGGTGGAGGAAGAGAAACCATCACCAGTTCTCAGCGCTAGGGCTCCGAGGACGACTGGTTTGCAGCCTCCCTGGGTGATGGAACTGAGGCATGGAGAGGGAGAGTGGTCCCCTGGGCACACACAGTAGGACTACCTGCGATCAGAAGCCCTGACGTGCCGGTCCGACAGCTCCTCGCAGCCAAGGGCTCGCACCCCTGCACTTAGGGGACCCCGCACCTGGGCGCCCCCGCCCCCGCACGTCGGCAGCTCCGCATCCACACCCCGGCCCCCAGCACACGCCTCCCTCCTGGCTCCGCCCAGTACCTTGTAAAAAGCCACATTCCCCAGTCCTCCGCAGCAGTCGTATTCGGCTACCCGGCTCTGCGGGGTCCCTTGTCGGGTGTTGCCCGAGCTGCCCCCCGCCTCCTCGTCTGCCCATTCACCCCCGGGCCCCAAGGTCGCCGCCACCCTGGATCCGGGGGGGGGGGCGGTCAGGAGGGCCCCCCGCCCTTCGCTCGCCCCTAAACTTCTTGGCCCATCCTCACTGGCACTTCCCAGGTTAATCCCCTCCGCCCGGGATGCCGATTCACACGCTTCGCGTAGAGCCTTCTGGGAAATGTAGTCCGCTCCCTCCCCATCCTCCTCGGCCTTCCTCGAGCCGCGGAGCCCTAGTGGAGGGGACGGAACTACGAGTCCCAGGAATTCTGGAGGAGCTCTTCCCCACTCTCTTAAAGAGAACTTCCAAGGTGCGTCTCAGGAGCCCGAGAGCCGCCACCACGTGTCCTTGGGTCCCTGGCCCGCTGGGTCGGCTCACCAACCCCCAGCCCACCCGCTCTCTCCACTCTCAGTAGCAGCCCTTCTTAGCCTACCTGGGGTTACTGACCTGTCGTCCCTCTCCTCTGCCAGTGATGGGATTGGAAGGTTAGGATTGGGGGGAGTTGATATAAATAACTTCCCCAGCGGGAATCCAGGAGGTGGACTTTGTCCTGGAAAGAGCCCCCTCCCCCATCCTCCCCACCTCCTCCCCCCACCCCTTCCTCCTACGGGTGTTTGGCCTGGGGCCGTGCATGCCTAGTACAAACAGTCCCAGTTAGACCCAAAACTGACGACACGCACCCTCGGCTTCGGGGAGCTAGCTTCTCCACCCACCCACCCACCTCCAGCACGCCCTTCACTTATCCAGGGTCTTCCCTTTCACTCCGGGACACCCGGAACCAAACTCGCAGGGTGTGCCATCCCCCAGGTCCATTCTGAAGGAATGCCAGGCTCTCCAGGGGCGACTGTCCATCAATTTCTTTGGGCTAGTAGGAGGCAGCAAAAGGATTCAGAAAACACTTTATTTCACGCAGGCTTTCGGAGTGGAGCAATTGAATGGATGGAGGCAGACTTAGAAAGGTTTCACAGCAAGAGGGAAAGGTTGAGGGAGACTGGTTCGGGAGGGGACATCTTACCTGGATGGTGATACTGCCCAGGACAATCCGTAGATCTGCCATGGCCTTTTCACTGAACTTCCTTCTCTTCGGGAGAATGTAAGCTGCTTGAGTACAGGAACTTTCCCTTTGCGTTTCTGAGTACCTCCTTTCCCCCATCTAGTCCCTGAGCTCCTCGAAACCAAAGACCATTATTATTATTAATCTTTTCTGTCTCCCCAGAACTCCTGATTACAAAGGAATCCGTTCAATAAAGACTTAGTTAATTGATCAGTTGTTGACTCCCCTTTTTCCTTCTTCCTTAACTCTGCCTCCCGGCCAGTTCCCATTTCGAACATCAAGGAAACATCGCTGGTTGTAGAAATGGTTCTTTTGACCCGACACAGCCTTTTTTGCAGCCCTGTAGTAGATGGGCGAATACATTTGTTACCCGATAGACTATATGGTGAGAGTAAGGTCCTAGAAGCTTCAAGGCTTCCTTCTCAGTCATTGCCCGTTGTCAATTATTGAACATGACTTTGAGCATCAGTGTGATGTCAGCCTGACTTGATTCCCTTGAAGAGAAAGGAAAAGGGGGAGAAATAACCACTGTTTTGGAAATATCCAATGGTTCTTAGGTTTACTACCAATCATACTTCTCAGTAGAGATATAGGAGGCAAAATCAAGCTTTATTATATATGCTTCGGCAAAGACCCAGAATTTTCAAATAATTCTGAATCCAGAAAAAAAAGATTTCTTACAGTTTATAGAGTCTTCAATTAAATCAAATAGATGAAGAAAGAGAATACAATTTTTGGATTGTAGATGTGGAAATTTACAACTACTGACTTACATTACAAAGATATGCTTGTAAGGCTTACATTTCAAAGAAAGCAGAAGAATAAAATCCTACCAGATCTAGTTTACAAAAAGTCTTAACAAAGGGAGGAATCTGGGCTGTGGTCATCACGTGTAGCACAAATTCTTTTACAAGGTGAAGTTTCTTATCTCAATCAAAATGATTGGGAATCAGGAAAATCTGCAGCAAAGTGGCTTTTCTCATAATTAAAGTCTTGCTGGACACAAATTAGTAATGTAGAAAAAGAAATTTAAAAAACCTCTTACAACACCACTGTATTATCCTCATGTGTCCATATTATTGGAGGCCTGTGGTGACTACCTAACTTTCCTCTCCCAAAGCCCCAACCCTTGCCCCTCATTCCCCAAGGTCTGAGCAGTTTTTCTTTTAAATTGACTTTTATCTCCAAATAGGGAAAGATCAATATTAGAGATCAAACTGTTAACTGATGCAACCTGGTGGACCCAAGCTCCTCCCACCCACCCATTCTTTCCCTTTGTTAAAATTTCTAACATCATTCGTCAGAAATTAAGTATATAAATTGTAATGGGATTCTAATGATTCAAGTGAGAAAGTCTTCTTTGATCACTGCTCAGCAGGAACTTTTGTTTTTATCATAAAACTATTGAATCTTGGACTGGCACTTAACCTGAGAGTTCCAGTGAAGTACAGAAACCCTGCTTGAGAGCCGAAGTTGAGGACATCTTCTAGCCTCTGCCTAACACTTCCAGACTCAGAACTCCCTACCTCACAAAGCAGCCCTTTAGGTTGCTGAATGACTCTAGTTCTTATAAACTTCTCTACCTTTTATCAGGTCTGAAATCTGCCCCTATATAACTTTCATTCTTCTTTTTGTTAATTCTGGTTTCTGAAGCTACTGAAAACAAGTCTCCTTTCCATTTCACCAGGCACCCCTTTTAATATATTCAATTTGATTCAGTTGAATGAACATTGATTAAGCACCTAGTATTTGAGAAAGGCCCAGGGTTAGGTGTTAGTAATACAAACAAAATAAAGGACATCATCCCTGTGTTCAGGTACAGAATGTAAGAACACATTTCTCGGGAAAGATAAGAAGTTTACACAAATTATGTTTGATAAAAGGTAGCAATGGTGAGGGCAAAGGAGAGATGCAAACAAAATTCTAGGAAAATCGGAGAAGGGACTGAACGAGTTTGACTGGGAGGAACAGGGAAAAAGCTACCCAGAGGTATCCAGCATTGGAGGTGAGCTTTAAAGACAAGGATTCAAAACATTGGCTTTGAGAAAGTGAATTCCATTCATAGAGGAATAGATGAAGTCTAGACAGACTCATATAGGTATGAGATTGGCATGTTGAATTCTGGGATTAGCCAATTGTCCAGTCTGGTTAGAACTCAAGTATTCATGAGGAAGGAAGGTAGGTTGGAGTTTGATTCCAGAGGACCTTAAATGCCACAGTGAGATTTCATTGTATTCTAGCAGTAACAGACCACCACTAAAAGTTTCTGAGCATACTGAGGCCTAGGCCTTAACAAGATTATTTTGGCAAGATGGATTAGAGGGAAAGGGCCTAGAAACAGAGAGCAGTTGAGAAGCCATTGCCACGGTCCAGACATGAAGTGAATAGAGGCTGAATTTAGGACCATTGGCAGCATGACTGAGGAGAAGAGAAGAGAGGCAGTTCAACAAGGCAGATCAACAAGACTTGGCAACTGATTGTGAGCAAATAGAAAAAGAAAAAATTCAAAGATAACAGGGTTCAAGCCTGGGTGACTTAGAGGGTGGCAGTTTCATAAACAGTAATAGAGAAGTTGGGAGGATGGGCATTTTTAAGAGGAAAGTGATGAGGGCCCTTGTAGACTTGCTGAGTTTGTGGTGGCAGTGGCCCCTCCCGCCCCCCATGTGGTATCGGGCCTCAGGGGAGAGTCTGAGGCTAGATACATAAATTCTAAACTCATGAAGTGGAAAGAACATTGGAGTCAGAGTTGTTGTTCAGTCATATCTGACTCTTTGTGACCCCGTTTGGAATTTTCTTAGCAAAGATGCTGGAGTGCTTTGCCATTTTCTTCTCTAGTTCATTTTACAGATGAGGAAACTAAGGCAAATGGGGTTAAGTGATATGCCCGGGGACACACAGCTAGGAAGTGTCTGAGGCCAGATTTGAATTCAGGAAAATGAGTCTTCTTGACTTCAGGCCTGGCACTCTAGGTGCCAGATTCAAATCCCCATTCTGTATCTGCTCCTTGTGTGATCTTAGAAGAGTGACTTAATAATAGCTAAAATTATAGAGCCAAGGTGGTGGAGGAACAGCTCAGCTGAACTCTCCCAATAATGGTATTTCTTCTCTCCAGATGATTTTAACATAACCCTTCGAATCACATTTTGGAGCAGCAGAGCCAGCAGAAGGTCAAAAAGATACTTTTTTTCAGCCTAAGACAACTTCAAAGGTCAGAAGAAGAGGTCTGTGACCCTGAGGTCAGGGGTAGCCTGAAGCTTAGGATGTGGCAGGACCAAATGACAGCCTTGGAGGCAGCTTGGAGAACAACAGAAGTAGCTGTTAGGGACAGTGAGGGGTCAGACAACTGATCAGCAAGATTAGAAAGGACTCCTTCCTGGCACTGGGTGCAAGTGGTGCTGATTAGCAAGTCTATTGCCTGTATGCAGTTCTGGGTCACAGTTTCAGGATGGCACTTGTGGTCGGTCACAGGAGAATAAGACCCCTGGTCACAATTTCAAGGCAGAGAAGAGCACCAATGCTTGCAGCTGCAAGGGAATAGGGGCCCTTCTTTCATAAAGACCAGAGCACAGACCAGGAGAACAGTGACCACACGTCTCCCCAGATCACAACGACTTGGAAGCACCAAAAATTTGCAGACCCCCCTAGAACTAGCTCTGAAAACAGTAATATGAAAAAGCCTGAAGCTCTTCCCATGCCAAGGTGAGCAGAGCCCAACTTTAACATAGAGTTCAAATTCAAGAAATAGACTGGAAAAATGAGCAAACAACAAACAAATTTGATTGTAAAAAGCTACTACAATGACAATGAATACCAAGGCATAAAAAGATGACAATGTGAACACAACTACAAAAAAAGCCTCAAAAAAATGCTAATTGGATTGAAAACTAACTAGAATTTCTGGAAGAGTTAAAGGAAGAGATAAGAATAATAGAGAGAGAGGCAGCTAGGTGGCATAGTAAATAGAACACCGACCCTGGAGTCAGGAGGACCTGAGTTCAAATCCAACCTCGGACACTTGACACACTTATTAGCTGTGTGACCTTTGGCAAGTCACTTAACCTCAATTGCCTTGCCTTCCCCCCTCAAAAAAAGTGAGTAATAGAGAAAAAATTGGGGGAAAAATAAGTGTGATGCCAGAAAATTATGAAAAGAAAATTAACAACTTAGTGCAAGAGGCACAAAACATTTTGAAGAAATAGCACCTTAAAAAACAAAATTAGCTAATGGTAAAAGAGGCACAAAATTTCACTGAAGAAAAGAACTCAAAAAGCCAAATTGATCAAATGAAAAAAGTGGTACAAAAGAAAGTAATTCCTTAAAAATTAGAATTGGGCAAGTGGATGCTAATGACTCCATGAGACTTTAAGAAACAATAAAACAAAATAAAAAGAATGAGAAATAGAAGAAATTGTGAAATATTTCATTGGAAAAAACTGACAGAAGATAGATTGAAGAAAGATAATTTAAGAATTACTGGACTGGGGGAAACTAGGTGGCAGAGTGGATACAGTACCAGCTCTGGAGTCAGGGGGACCTAAGTTCAAATTCGACCTCAGACACTTGACACTTACTAGCTCTGTGACCAAGGCCTTTGATACAGTCAGTTGTGGGGACTTATGGAAAATTACATCAAAATTTGGTTACCTGGAGACGGTCATCCCTATCAATTTCTTGCCGACATGCTTGCCTGGATTCTAGGTAATGGACAATGCTCTCGTGCTTTCCCAGTCACCAGTGTAGTAAAACATGGTTATGTACTTGCTTCCAAGCTTTTTAGCATGATGTTGTCAGCCATGTTGGCAAATGCCTTGAGTGACAATGATCATGGCATCAAGGTCAACTATTGCATTGCTGGTAAATTCTTCAATTTGAAAAGCTACAAACTAAGACCAAAGTGGAGGGATTGTTGGTGCCTGACTTTCTGTTTGCAGATGATAAAGCACTCAGAAGCTGAGATGCAACAAAGTATGGATGGATCAGCTCTCTGATGCTTGTACTAATTTTGACCTAGCAATTAAAACCAAGAAGACACAGGTGTTCTGTCAGCCACCACCACACCATCCATACTTGGAACCATCAGTTACAGCAAATGGAGACGTTCTGAATGCCGTGGAGAAGTTCACTGATCTTGGTAGTGTACTTTCCAGGGATGTGCACATTGATAATGAGGTTCACACTCAGTGTTTGGGAGGCTCCAAAGGAAAGTGTGGGAGAGAAGAGGTATTAGACTGACTACCAGACTGAAGGTCTATTTGATGGGGTACCTGGGGTCTAAATCAATTTGTAAAACCAGTTTGTACAATTGTAACTGCAATTTGTATTGTAAAATTGTAATCTGTAAAATCCCTTTCCCAGCCTCAAACTCTGCCCCTTCCCCCTATCTGCACGCTGCCTAGGCAACACCTTAGGACTCCTTTGTTCTTACTTAATCTCTTCAAGTCTCCTCAGGCCTGACCCAAATACTCCTTTCTCCTTGCCTCAAGTCTCCTCAGGCCTGGCCCAAATCTCATCTAAACTATCTATGCACTAAAGTCACAAGTTCCTCTTGGTCAGCTCTAACCTTTATCTGTGCACTGAGGTCCCTTCCCTCCATCCGGTCAGCCCTGACAATGGCAGCCCTGCCCTTTAAAAGTAAAAGCCTGGACCCCTATCACTCGCAGGTCTCCTAAAGGACTCTTGCCCGCTTCTCACAGAAGCTTAAAAATAAACTTCTACAACTCTCCCTCCAATTAAGCCTGAGACCTTGAATTCTTTCCAGACGCTATTGCAGGTTTTCTGGTCTTAGATAAGATCAGAGTTCCTGCTGAACCTATTGGGAGCTATCCCTCATCATATTGACCTCATTGTTGTGTGCCTGTGAAACCTGGACAGTCCACCAGCGCCAGGCCAGGAAACTGAATCCCTTCCATTTGAATTGTCAGGAAGATTCTGAAGATCACCTGGCCAGAGAAGTTACCAGACACTGAGATCCCTTCTTGAACTAAACTGTCAAGCATTCAGACTCTACTGCAGAGAGCACAACTCTGATGGGCTGGCCGTGTTGTCTGAATGCAAAACACAGGCTTACCAAAGACTATTTTATGGACAACTCACCCAATCAAATATGTTCACATGGTGTTCAGAAGAAGCGATGCAAGGACACTCTTGTAACGGGATATAATGGTATCTTGTTTTGCTCCCACAAAAGTAATTGGAAGATAATCAGTAACCGTGGGGAAGCTCTCACTTAACTTATTTCACAAAAATTTCCTGGAACCATGACAATGGCCAGAGGGAACTAGAAAGGTGAGGGCAGGGCACATAGCTGAGACCTCACTACCACACCTATGGAATCTGCATTTATTAAGGAAATAAAGTGAGGAATCTGAGGAATTTGACTCAACCTAAGTCTACCAGGAAAGACAGAACTGTATAACAACTTCTGCTTCAGCATCAGGGTGGGTGTGTTCCTAGTGAGCACCACACCAGCTTTCTTGCTGGAAGTATAAAAAAATCCTTCCTCTCTACACTCTGTTTCTGAGTTCTTTCAGCGAGAAGGGGCTTGCTCTTTTAAAGGGTACATCATGGGAATCTTCCTAAGGGAAGCAGTGGGCAACAGAAGCTCATCTCAGGCTAATTCCCTGACTCTACTGTGAGGTCCTGTGATCCCCACAGCCTCTTCGAGGGGCATCCCACATAGATCTTCCTAAGAGTCCCCAAGGAAGCTCATCCAGGCCACCTCCCTGACTCTGCCTGGGAAGTCCTGTGATCCCCAAAAGCGTGTTTCCCACACTCTCAAGGTCCTTCTGGAGAACTTAGGAATTAGTTATGTGACAAGGGAGACATTGGCACAGGAACGCTCAGCATGGCATGCCCACGTCAGAGAAGGTTCTGTACTCTATGAGCAATGCAAAATTGAAGTAACTCAAAAAAATGCAAGATGCACAAATTTAGAGAATCCACCCCAAATGTTCCCATGGGGTATGTACTTGCCTGTGGTAGAGCATTCTGAGCTTGTATTGGTCTGATCAGCCACATTTGGACACTGTAACTTGTTTCTAGCATAGTGATGTCTTTTTGGTCTTCTTTAAGAATGAAGACCAACAGCCAACCCAAACCTTGGGTAAGTCCCTTAACACCTATTGCCTCACTCCCTCCCCCCCCAAAAAAGCATAGACATCACATTTAAAGAAATTATAAATGAAAACTGCCTTTTAATTTTATATCTACCTCCTGAAAGAGATCCCAAAATGAGAACTCCCAGGAATATTATAGCCAAATTCCAGAACTCCCAGTTCAGGGAGAAAATATTGCAAGCAGATAGAAACCATTCAAATATTGTGGAGTCACAATCAGGATAACACAAGATTTACAGTTTCCACATTACATGAGTTGAGGGTTTTGGAATATGATATTCCAGAAAGCAAAGGAACTAGGAGTGCAACCAAGAATAGCCCACCCAGCAAAACTGAATATAATCCTTCGGGGGAGAAATTATTATCTAATGAAATAAAGGACTTTCAAGCATTCCTCATGAAAAGATTAGAGCTGAATCAAAAATTTGACATTCAAACACAAAACTCAGTAGAAGCATAAAAAGGTAAACATGAAAGAGAAATCATAAGAAGCTTAAAAACAGTTAAATTACACTCTTACATGGGAAGATTTTACATATAACTCCTAAAAATTTCATTATTATTATTATTATTATTACTACAGTTAGAAAGAGTCTACATAGAAAGAGGACATGGGTGTGAGTTGAAAGGTGAAGAGGTGAAAGAGAAGGAAAGGGAAGAGGGAAAGGGAGAGGGAGAATGGCTAAAATTTACTCACATAAAAGGTGTGCAAGAAGAGCTTTCATAGTATAGGGGAAAATGGGAGGGGGGGCAGGCGTTACTTGAACCTCACTGTCATTAGAATTGATTCAAAGGGGGGGAAATTTTATATATATATATATGTGTGTGTGTGTATGTATATATATATATGTATATACACACATATACATGAATATATATTTATATACACACACATATATATGAATACATATATATTTACACACACACACATATATACATACATATTCAATTGGATATAGAAATCTATCTTACCCCACAGGGGAACGGGGGGGGGGGGGGGGGGGGGGGGGAGGGAAGGGGAGATTAACAAGAAGGGCCGATTAAGGGAGGCTGTAGTCAAAAGCAAACAGACTTTTGAGGAGGGATAAGACAAAAGGGGGAAGGATGAACAGAAGAAAATGGGATGGAGGGAAATACACAGTAACCGTAACTGTGATTGTGAATGGGACGAGTTTATCCACAAAACAGAAGCAGATAATAGAATGGATTAGAAACCAAAATCCAAAAATATGTTGTTTACAAGAGACAGACTTGAAACAGAAGGACACACCATGTTAAAATAAGGGGCTGGAGCAGAATCTATTATGCTTCAGCTGAAGTAAAAAAGGCAGGGGTAGCAATCATGAACTCAGATCAAGGAAAAGCAAAAATAGACCTAATTACAAGAGAATCAGGGAAGCTACATTTTACTAAAACATACTATAGACAATAAAATAATATCAAAAATTTTACAGCAAGTTTCTTTGACGATAGTCTTACTTGTTAAATAGATAGGAACTAAGTCAAAGTTAGAAAAATAAAAACCATTCTCCATTTCATGAATGGTTAAATGATAAGGTGCCTGGTCTGGAAGTCAGGATCTTCTTGAGTTCAAATGTGGCCTCAGACACTTACTAGCTTAGTGACCCTGGGTAAATCACTTAATCCTGTTGGCCTCAGTTTCCTCATCTGTAAAATGAGCTGGAGAAGGAAATGGTTAACCACTCCAAGAAAACCCCAAAGGAGATCGACAAGAGAACTACAAAAAAGGGTATGAGCAGGCAGTTTTCAGAAGAAATCAAAGCAATCTATGGCAATGAAAAATGCTCTAAACCACTAATTATTGGAGAAACATAAGTTTACTTTTTTGGAGGGGGAAGGCAGGGCAATTGGGGTTAAGATTTACCCACGGTCACATGGCTAGTTTTGTGTTAAGTGTCTGAGGCTGGATTTGAACTCGGGTCCTCCTGACTCCAGGGCCGGTGCTGTATTCATGGCGCCACCTACCCGCCCCAAGAAATATAAATTAAAACAACTCTGAAGTACTAACTCATATCAGAAATGACAGAAGCTGGAGGGAATGAGAGAAAACAGATACATTGATGAATGATTGGTGGAGTTGTGAATTAAGCCAGACATTCTAGAGAAAATTTGGAACTCTTCCCAAAGGCCTGTAAAACTGGGCATACTCTGACCCAGTTACTAGGTCTGTACCCCAAAGAGATCAAATAAAAAGGAAAAGGACCCATTTTACAAAAACATAGTAGCTTTTCTTGTGGTGGCACAAAATTGGAAATTGAGGAATGCTCATCAGTTGGAGAATGACTGAACAAGTTGTGGCATATGGAGGTGATGGAGTAATATTGTGCCATAAGAAATGGTTGGGGATGGTTTCAGAAAATTTCACAGAGACTTATATAAAGGTAACAGCAATCTTGTAATGATGGTCTGTTGTGAAAGATTTAGCTGCTCTGATTCATAAAATAATCCAAGATAATTTCAAAGGATTCATGATGAAAAAATGCTGTCCCTTTGCAGAGAGAGAACTGATTAACTGAGTGCAAATTGAAATAGAATTTTCTCACTTTCTTTAGTTTTCTTGCTTTTTTGTGTGATATGGCTAATATGCAAATATGTTTTGCATGATCCCTACAAAATTGGAAATTGACTTTAATTCTATTTTAAAGAGTTAGTTGAGTTAGCATAGGTTTTAATACTCTTCCAAGCCTGTAAATCCAAACTCCTTACCATCCTAACTTCACCCTTCACTTACACTCTAGAGAAACTTGCCTAAAGGTCAAGCTTTTGTATTGTAATTATCTCCACCCTTTTAAGGAGGACCCTGGCTAGAATCTGGTCTGAAATATGATTGAGAGACTCCACTGTGATTGTCACAGGACCTATTTCCCTTTCCTTTATAGAGATGGACAATGGAGACATCCTTGAACTCCTGGGACATAACCTCCTCTTACCTTATAACCTGGAAGATTGCCTTCAACTTTTGTATGAGCAGTGGACCACATGCCTCGTAAATCTCTGCTGGAATAGGCAGGAACAGGCTTTGTCATCTGAGAGGAACCTAATGGCATTCAAAATCTCTTCTTCACTTGGAAGTTTGATTAGAGGGCAACCTGAGATATACAGACTATAGTTTCAGCATTGACTGATAGCAGTCTGTGGAGAACACGATGGAAGTGGTCAGCCCTTCTCTCCAGGATCATGTCCTTATCATTAATCAATGTGGCTCCATCATCTCTGAGTAGCTGAGTTGCACCTTGGGTCTTTGGCCCATAAATAGCCTTTAGGGCATCATAAAAGCACTTTGGATTATTGCTCTCTGCATAAAACTGAATGTCATTTGCCTTTTTACTGAGTCAAGAATACTACATCTCTCTTAAGTTTCACTAGCATTTTAAAATTTTATTGTGTTTAATTTTCCCCAGTTACATGTAAACAACAATTTAAACATTTGTTTTTAAATCTTTGAGTTCCAAATTCTCTCCCTTCTTCCCTCCCCACTTTCCATCATTGAGAAGGTAAGCAATTCGATATAGGTTATATACGTGTAGTCATGTAAAACATATCCATAGTAGTCATGTTAAACCTAGCTTATTTTTACAATTATACTATTTTTGGATTCGTTTATTTTTTAGTTTTTGGGTTTTTTGTTTTTTTTTTTGGGGGGGGGGTTTGCCTTTTGGAGGGTAATTGGGGTTAAGTAACTTGCCCAAGGTTGCATGGCTAGTATTTTTGTGTGGGTGTTGTGTCTCAGGCTGAACCAAACTCGGGTCCTCCCGACTCCAGGGCCAGCACTTTACTCACTGTGCCACCTAGCCGCCCCCATAGTAGTCATGTTGTGAAAGAAAACATAGATAAAAAAAACTCAAGAAAAATAAAGTGAAAAAAAACCCCAAACTTCACTCAGTATTCTGACACCATCAGTTCTTTCTCTGGGAGCAGAGAGCATTTTTCATCCTAAGTCTTTCAGACTTGTAATGATTCATTGTATTGCTGAGAGCAGCTAAGTCATTCCCAGCTGATCACCCTACAATATTGCTGCTACTTTGTACACAGTACATTTCACTTTGCATCAACCCACGTAAGTTTTTCTAGGTTTTTTTGAGAGCATCCTGTTCATCATTTCTTATAGTACAATAGTTTTCCATCATAGTTACATACCACAACTTATTCAGCCATTCCCCAGTTAATGTCCATCCCCTCAATGTCCAATTCTTTACCCCCAGAAAAGAGCTGCTAAAAATATTTTTGTATCTATAGGTCCTTTTCCTTTTTGTTTTTTATCTTTTTTTGGAATACAGACCTGGTAGTGGCATTGCTATGTCAAAGGGTATGCATGGTTTTACAGCCCTTTAGGCATAGTTCCAAATTGCTCTATAGAATGGTTCAATTCACAATTCCAACAATGGTACATTAATGTCTCATTTTTGCCACATCCCCTCCAACATTTGTCATTTACCTGTTCTGTCCTATTATCTAATCTAATAGGTATGAGGTGTTACCTCAGGATTGTTTTCTTCTACATTTCTCCAGTCAATAGTGAGTTAGAATATGTTTTCATATGGCTATAGATAGCTTTAATTATTCCATCTAACTGATTATACCTTTTGGTCATTTATCAATTAGGGAATGGCTCTTATTTTTATAAAGTTGACACAGTTCTCTATATGTTAGAGAAATGAGATCTTGATCAGAGAAACTTGCTTCAAAATATTTTTTTCACAGTTACTATAGCTAACTGTATTTCCCTCCATCCTCTTTCCCCTACCCCTGTTTATTCTATTCTCTGTCCTTTTATCCTGTCCATGCTCAAAAGTGTTTTGCTTCTGATTACCCATTTACTCAATCTGCCTTCCTTTCTATCACACACCCTCTTCTTTTATTCCCTTCCCCTTCTATTTTCCTGTAGGGTAAGATAGATTTCTACAGTATATCCCATTGCTTATGTATCTTATTTCCCAGTAACATTGGTTTTTCATAACTTTGAGTTCCAAATGTCCACCCTTCCTCCCTCCCCATCCATTCTCATTGAGAAAGCAAGCAATTCAATATAGATTATACAGGTGTAGTCATGCAAAACACTTCCATAATAGTCATGTTGTTTCCTTTTACCCTGTACCTCCTCAAAAGAATTTGCTTTTGATTACCCCCTCCCCCAATCTGCCCTCTCTTCTCTCACCCCTTCCCCTTTTATTCCCTTCCTCCCTACTTTCCTGTAGGGTAAGATAGATTTTCATACCAACTGAGTGTGTATATTATTCCCTCCTTACTCTAATTCCAGTGAGAGTAAGATTCTCTCATTCCCTCTTACTCCCCACCTCTTCCCCTACAATGTAAAAGCTTTTTCTTGTCTCTTTTATGTGAGATAATTTACCCCATTCTACCTCTCCCTTTCTCTTTCTCCCAGTACATTCCTTTTTTCCCCCTTAATTTTATTTTTTAGATATCATCCCTTCATATTCAACCCACTCTGTGCCCTCTGTCTTGCGTATATTCCCTCCAAATACCCTAATACTAAGAAAGGTCTCATGAGTTACAAATATCATCATTCCATGTGTGAATGTAAACAGTTCAACTTTAATAAGTCCCTTATGATTTCTCTTTCCTGTTTACCTTTTAATTCTTCTCTCGAGTCTTGTATTTGAAAGCCAAATTTTCTATAAAACTCTGGTTTTTTTCTCAAGAATGCATTAAATTCCTCTATGTCATTGAATATAAATTTTTTTCCCACATGGATTACACTGAGTTTTGCTGGGAAGGTGATTCTTGGTTTTAATCCTTTGACTTCCAGAACATCATATTCCAAGCCCTCTGATCCTTTAATGTAAAAGCTATTAAATCTTTTGTTATCCTGCTTGTGGTTCCACAATACTTTGGATTGTTTCTTTCTGGCTGCTTGCAGTATTTTCTCCTTAACCTGGGAACTCTGGAATTTGGCTATAATATTCCTGGGAGTTTCCATATTGGAGTCTCTTTCAGGAGGTGATTGGTGGATTCTTTCAATTTCTATTTTACCTTCTAGTTCTAGAACATTAGGGCAGTTTTCCTTGATAATTTCTTGAAATATGATGTCCAGGCTCTTTATTATTATTATTATTATGGCATTCAGGTAGTCCAATAATTTTTAAATTATTTCTTCAGGTCAGTTGTTTTTTCATTGAGATATTTCATATTGTCTTCTATTTTTTCACTCTTTTGGTTCTGTTTTATAATTTCTTGATTTCTCATAGAGTCATTAGCTTTCATTTGGTCCATTCTAATTTTTAAGGAATTATTTTCTTCACTGAGTTTTTGAACCTCCTTTTCCATCTGATCAATTCTGCTTTTTAAGGCATTCTCCTCATTGGCTTTTTGGACTTCTTTTGTCATTTGGCCTCATCTGTTTTTTAAGGTGTTATTTTCTTCAGTATTTTTTGGGGGTCTCCACCAAACTGTTGACTCATTTTTCATGACTTTCTTGCATCACTTTAATTTCTCTTCCCAATTTTTTCTCTACTTCTCTTACTTGATTTTCAAAGTCCTTTTTGAGCTCTTCCATGGCCTGTGACCAATTCATATTTTTCTTGGAGGCTTTGGATGTAGGAGTTTTAACTTTGTTGTCTTCTGAGTTCATGTTTTGATTTTCCTTGTCACCAAAGTAAGATTCTGTAGTCTGAGTTTTTTCCTGTTGTTTGCTCATTTTCCCTGCCTTTTTCTTGACTTTTCTACTCTTTGTTAAGGTAGGGCTCTGCTTTCATTATGGAGGGTGTATTGTCCCAACCTTCAGGGGTTTTGTGCAGCTGTTTTCAGAAACACTTCTAGGGACCTATACCTTTTTAGTTCTTCCAAGGTGGTGTTATCTAAGGAGACATGTTAATTCCTCTCCTGGCCTGTTCCCTGGTCTATGAATAACCACAACATTCTTTACTGCCCTGGAATTGTAAGGAGAGTTCCCCTGCCACTGCTGCCACAAGCTCTGCTATGTCAGTGTTCCTCCTTGCCCTAGGAATGTGATGCAGATCCACGTATGGCCAAAGCAACAGAGTTCTGCCTCAGTGCCAGCAAAAATACCCCTGTAATCTCCTTCTGACTAGTTGTCTGATCACCTTCCTGTCTGTGGGCTGAGAGCTCCAGAAACAGCCGCTGCTGCTGATTCAGTCATCTGGGACTGGGGCTTGGGGGTGGGGGCTGGACTGTGCTCCTTTCTCACCTGGCTCTGATAGCCTTTTCCTACTGGTTGGTGGGTTGAGAAGTCTGGAAGCTGCCACAGTTGCCAGTGATTCAGTCCCGAGGCCTGCTTTGGGTTTGTTGGGGCCTGGTCTGTGCTAGTACAGCCTGTGCTGGACTGCACTCCTCTCTCACCCTGGTGCAACAGACCTGTCCTGTAGACCTTCCAGGTTGTCTTGGACTGGAGATTTGTTTCACTCTGTCATTTTGTGGGTTCTGCTGCTCTAAAAAATTTTTAGTCAATTTTTTTGCTTCTTTTTGGAGGGATTAAGTGACTTGCCAAGGTCACACGGCTAGTAAGTGTTAAGTGTCTGAGACCAGATCTGAACTAGGTCCTCCTGGCTCCAAGGCTGGTGCTCTGTTCACTGTGCCACACAGCCGCCCCCAGAATCAGTTTTTACAGGTATTTAGAAGGGCTTGGGGGAGAGCTCTGGAGAGTCCCCTCTTTTACTCCACTCATCATTTGCATTTTGATGGAGTTAAACGCTGCCTTCCACAAGGATGTAAGTGGCATAACTAAAGTGAAAGGAGAGTTGGTGTGTGGCTTTTTGTTGGTAGGTGACTGTGCACTCAGTGCAGCCTTGGAAGCCGAAATGCAACAAAATATGCATCAGTTCTCTGCTGCTTATGCTGATTTTGGCCTAACAATCACCACCAAGAAAGCACAGGTGCTCCCCAGCCAGCACCACAACACCCATATGTGGACCTACCAGCTACAGCAAAGGGAGACTTTGTGAATGCCGTGGATAAGTTGCGCTTACCTTGGCAGTATGCTTTTCAGGGATGTGCACACAGATGATGAGGTCAATGCTTTTGGTGACAGAGACAGACCAGTGTTTTCAAAGATCCATAGGAAAGTGTGGGAGAGAAGAGGTGGTAGGCTGCCTGCCACACTGAAAGGCTACAGGGCTGTTGTATGTACAACAACCTCATTGTCGTATGCCTGTGAGAAACCTGGACAGCATACCAAAGTCAGGCCAGGAAACTGAATTGTCTTAAGAAGATTCTGAAGATCCTTTGGCAAAATAAGGTGTTGGACACCAAGGTCCTTTCTGGAGCTGAGCTGCCAAGCATTCAAACTCTATTGCAGAGAGCACACCACCAATGGGCTGGCCACACTGTGCGAATGTGGCTTTGCAGCAAACTCACACAAGTCAAGCAGTCAGGTGGAGGTCAGAAGAAGGAATACAAGGACATTCTCAAGATCTCTCTGAGGAACTTTGGAATCAATTATGAAACATGGTAGACACTGACTTGACACGGGACTGCCCAGCATGCTCTGTGCTCTGTGAGTACAGCAGAATTACAGTAGCTCAAAAGAAACATGAGATGCATGCATTTGGAGACATGTCTACTCCAAGGGTTCATATGGATTATTTGTGCCTGACCTGTGGTGATGCCTTCGGAGCCCCTATAGCTGTGATTAGCCACAGTCCTACACACTGCGCCTTGACCCCAAAACAGTGATGTCATTTTGGTCCTCTTTGAGAACAAGGACAACCATCACCAAGCAGAGCTAAGCTTTTCCCCCATAGCCTCCAGTCATTTGAGTCTTCAGGCTATTATTTTAGTTTGTATTGGAATCCTAGTATCGCCCACCCTTGTGACTTTAGCCACCAACCTCTCAGCCCAAGTAGATTCAATCAAAGCCCTTGCACCTATCATCTGAGGATACTCCCACCTCCTAAAGAGGAAGTAAAGGGGAGGAGCTGAGGTGTTAACAGAGGTTAGCTGAGGTCTTAACCGCCTCCTCAATAAAACGTCTGCTCCTCAGGATTGTCTGACCTCTGTCAGGGGAAGTCCAAATGACGTTGTTCTCCTTTGTTTCTGAAGACCAGTGACGTCAGAGGTGGCTGTCTCGACTTGGGTGTGAATTGGATTTAAGTGAGGCAGAGTTGCACAGAATCATTAGCCTTATTCTCTCTTCCAGAGTTATTGAAGTTCAGGGAGAAGACAAAAGTTAGGAAGACTGGCAGTGGCCCAGCATCTTCAATGTTGGACCAAGCTCTAAGCTCTCAAAGCACCTACTTCCACCACTTTCATGGCCACTGGAATAAATTGTTGTCATCTGGTCATTCCCCAGGACGTCTTCACATGCTGGGGGTAGACATCCCCCTAACTCACTGACAGGTTGGGGGCCTCTCAGTTACCCTCAGTCTGGTTTAGCCCACCTGCTAGATAGTTTTCTGGGGTGTGGCTGCTGCACATGCTGTAGCTTCTTAGAGCCACAGGTAAGAGTTGGATGAAGGTAGACACCAGAGGTGGCTGAGCAGCCTTCAAGGGCTTAGCAAGTCCTCACACCAGAGGTGCCAGTCCCTCCTAAACATTCCATACATACCCTCCAAATGATATACTGTCTGGCCAATTAGAAGGAAGATACATTTAAGTTTTTTTTTGTTTTGGGGTTTGTTTGTTTTTTTGCTTTTTGGAGAGGGTAAGACAGGGGAATTGGGGTTAATTGACTTGCCCAAGGTCACATAACTAGTTTTGTGTTGTGTCTGAGGCCACATTTGCACTCAGGTCCTCCTGACTCCAGGGCCAGTGCTCTATTCACTGTGCCATCTAGCTGCCCCCACATCTAAGTTTAAAAGATGCTATTGGCTCTCACTTGGAGTCTTCTTTGGTCATTGATTCCATCAACCTAATTTATTAGTCATGCTCAGCATCTTGTCTCTCAGTTTACCTTAAGTTTTCAAACATAACATTTCATTTGTATAATTAATATTATATTGTATAATATTATAATTAATATATTGTATAATTAATATTAATATTGCTTTCTCAGTGGTGGAGGGAGACAGGAGAGAATTTGGAACTCAAAAATTCTTTTTAAAAGAATATCCCCCCCCCAAATAAATAAATAAAATTCTCCCAAATAATAGTTAGATAGCACTTTAAGGTTTGCAAAACCCTTTATGTGTGTTATTTCTTTTGATTCTCATACCCATACTGCAAGGTAGGTGCTATTATGATCTCCATTTTACAAATGAGGAAAGTTGACTAGGTTCACAGGGCTGAGTGTTTAAGGCAGGATTTGCAATCAAGTCTTCCTGACTTCCTGACTCCAAATCCAGAACTCTCAGCCAAGTTTGAAACCTCCTTGACGCTCAGTTTCTCTAGTTTCCTCATCTATAATGAAGGGATTGTTCCAGATGACTTCTCAAATCCCTTCCAGCAAAGCTATGACCCTATTACCCTACATGGGAATGGGAATTAGATGAGATCACCAAGGGAGGAAGTTTAGAGAGGAAAGAAAAGAGGGCCTAGGACATTAGGAGACATCCACACTTGAGGGGATGGTGAAGATGAGGCAGAAGGTGAGATGATGAACAAATAAAAGAAACTAAGAACTAAGAAACCAGGAGAGAGTAGAAGGTCAAGGAAGGCAAGACTGTCCTGAAGGAAGGGGCTAATTAGCACGGTGAAGATCTACGAGGCTAACTGAGAAAAAAAACCCTTTTTTTCTTCTGTGATTTTTTTTGAAATGTCTTTGTATGATCTAATTTCTAGATACTTCAAGCTTTCAAGTCTCAAACCAGGGCTAGGGACCCTGGAAGCATCATATGGGAAAACCACCCTTTAACCCATACCACCCATTCTTAGCTGGTTTCCTTTTTTTTAGAGGGGGGAAGGTAGGGCAATTGGGGTTAAGTGACTTGCCCAAGGTCACACGGCTAGTTTTGTGTTAAGTGTCTGAAGTCGGATTTGAACTCAGGTCCTCCTGAGTCCAGGGCTGGTGCTCTATTCGCTGCCCACCTAGTGCCCCATCCAATAGCTTTTTGCTGTTAGGTTCTTCCTTTGTTCTCTCAGGGTCCCCTCCTGGTTCTGCCACTCTACTATTCCTCCTTTCCCACCAAGGACACTAATAATCATGCTCTTTCTGAAGCTGCAAAGACAATGAGGCCTCAATGAGGCAAAGCTATGATGATGCCTCACTGTAGACTGATACAACCTACCCACAGTGTAAATGAAAGCTTCTTGACTTCAGGAACTGTTTTGATTTTGTCCTCGTACTCTCAGCAGGAAGTTATATAGTATAATGGACAAAGAGCCTGCCTCAGAGTTGGGAAGTCCTGCCTGTGGCACATACAAAATGTGGGACCCAGAGTAACTACTTAGCTTGTTAGTATAACACAGACAACTACTCTTGCAAGATGATGAAGAGTAAAAGTTCTGCCTTTACCAGTAAAACCACTGGTTCAGACCAAAAAGAATGAATGAATGGATGAATGGATGAATGAATGAATGAATGGATGAATGAATGAACAAACCTACCTCCCTGGCCTTGATGGAAAAACTGAGTTACTGAGCTCAGGACAGG
>NW_027185791.1:15163854-15174144 GCF_028583685.1 Petaurus breviceps papuanus | reverse complement strand
TTCATTTCTAAGTGAGGGGTTAGGTATAAGGTTTGCCAGCACCCTCCTGACATTGCCTAACTTAATGGGAAAAAAGCATTAACCTATTGATTTTCTCCCTCTCCCCCACGTACATCCCAGTCTCTCTCTTCTGATGTGCTTTTTGCACATACCCATCCCCCACCTTTGGACCATCACAGTCACCTCCCACTGGGGAGTCCTTCCTTTCTGGGGTTCCAGTCCCTTAGGAGTTAAGCAGCCAGGAGGGTGAGAGGTAGTTGTATCCCCCAACCCGGTTCATGTCTGTTGTATCCATCCGCTCCATCATCCTTCCATGGCCTGCCTAGACTGCATTTTGGTGCACAGTGATTTTTCTTGTGATTTAAATAGGCTCAGAGTAGTGGAATCTATATAGTGACTGAGAGATACTGTTAGAGGTTTTTAATCAATTAAATGTGCAGATTTTGCAAAATGAATTCCTAGTGGCCTGCACAATGCCTTTCAAGTATCAAGCATTTAATAAACATTTATTGAATTGGATCTTGTACTGCCCACCCCACTCCACCTACACACAGAGAATGATTGCAGGTTGCAGCAATTCTGACCAGAAAAACACCGGTCAAGGTGTGAAGGGGACTGGGAGAGGGGGTGAGAATTGAGAAGGCTCCAACTGTGAACCAGACAGACAAAGGGAAAGAAGAAAGAACAGTGAGTTTTATCGGAGGGATTAGTGTAGATAATGGGAGGCATACACTAGGGTAAATTGGCATCACCTGTGAAAGGCTCCCTTCAATTCTGTTCCAAAGGCTCTTAGATTTAGAGTTAGAAGGGAACCTAAAGTACATTTAGTCCAGCAACTTTTATCCTGTTTATGTCTTGTTCCCCACTTTGTCATTCAGGTAACAGTGTATGGACCCCTTCTCAGAATATCTGTAAATACACAAAATACATAGAATTGCAAGAGGAAATCAATTGTATTAAACTATAATCAATTTTTAAAGTTAACAGACCTTAGGTTAAGAAACTCTGATCTAGCCTTCTTTTGCCTTATATGTGTGGAAGGAAAGGAGAATGGGGGAAGTAGTTAAGGCTGGACTCCCTATTTCCTCCAGTTTAGAAGTACAACCCTCATGGACTCAATTCCACTAATTGTCAAGGGAACTTTGAGCTGCTCTGTTGACAACCTGGACTGGTTTATCACCTCCTTAGGCAGCCTGGTGCCCCACTTCCCTCCCTGAGTCACCATATTGGTACCAGATTTAACATATCTACTAATCATAGGGCATAGCTCTATTCAAATCTAGAGCAGCTCAGAACTCCTAAACTCAAGTGATCCATCAGCTAAAGTCTCCCTCTGAAGCAGGGATTACAGGTATGTATGTACCACCATGCCCATTACCCTGATCTAATCTAGCTCCCTCATTTTGTAGATGAGGAAACTGAGGTTCAGAAAAGTTAAGTGACATGCCCAAGGTCATACAAGTAGTAAGTAGGAGAGCTAGGATTAGAGCCCAGGCTTCACAAGGCAACATGTTTTCTACTATATACCAACTACCTTTCACCTTGAGTTGTAGTTTCTTATTATCTACTCTTGGTTCCAGATTCATCTTGGGCACTATGGGAACAGATAATACAAAAGTATGTGACATTATTATCCCTCCCCTAAAATCCTATTTTGAGGCTCCATATCATTGATCTGGTTGGAAGTTCTCCAAGGTTATACTAGAAAAACACAAGGCGGTCCTACCTGTCTGGAAAGACTTCCAGGTTGGGTCCAGTATGTTATGTGAGGACCCATCTAGTTAAGTTTGGGGAGCCTTATTACTAAGCTGGCCACAGGATGATGAATTTTTCAGGCAGAACAGCTCCTGAAGGCCAAATGCTAGAGACATTGAGGAGTTACCGTTTGAATTGCTATAATGATTGCCAGTTGGCTTGGTGGCTCAGTGGATAGAGTGCCAGGTCTGGAGTTAGGAAGACTCCTCTTCCTGAGTTCAAATCCAGCCTCAAATACTTACTAGCTGGGTGACCCTGGGCAAATCACTTAGCCCTGTTTGCCTCAATTTCCTTACTTGTAAAATGAGCTAAAGAAGAAAATGGCAATCAATCCAGTATCTTGGTCAAGAAAACCCCAAATGGATCACAAAGAGTTGGAAACAACGGAAAATGAAAAAAAAGCCAACCGATAAATTGGTATACTGTTTGAATCGCTGTACTGCGTCCACATGGATGGAATCAAAGTTCCTTGAAATATCCAAGGGTTATTTTTACCTCACATTCTCTCCCCTCAGGAAACTTACTGTCCAGTTGAGACAAAACATACGTTCAGGAACTAATTTGAATCATGTCATAGTTGGAAATGTTCTGATAAGTCACCAACCCCTTCATTTTATAGATCAGAAAATGAAGACCCATGTCAGATTAATTGTATCCCCTGCCCTTAGCACAATGCCTGGAACACAGTAGGTGCTTAATGTTTATTGGATTGGATTGGGCCTTGCCTGAGGTGCCTTAAATGGTAGAACTAGGTTTCCAGATCCCCAAGTTAGTGGTTTGCAATAATACAGGCAGTCTCTAATAAGTGATTGTGTTCCAGAAGCCATTTGTAAATGATAGGATTATAGATCAAAATCTTAAAAAGACTTCAGAAGCCATCTAGTCCAACCCCTTCATTTTATTATTATATTATAATTATTTAGTTATTTATTTTCTTTCTTTTTGGAGGCAATCAGGATTAAGTGACTAGCCCAAGGTCACACAACTGTCTGAGGTCAAATTTGAATTCAGGGCCTCCTGACTTCAGGGACTGTGTTCTAGCTACTTCACCACCTAGCTGCCTCTCAAATTCTTCATTTTACAGATTAGGAAACTGAGCCCAGGTAGGATTTTGTGGTTTGTACAAGGTCATACAGGTAGTAGACATGGGAAGAAGGACTTGAATCCAGATCCTCAAACTTGACAGTTGATGCTTTTTCCTCTGTCCCATGATCCTTCAAAGTCATTCAGAACTTGAAACAGTTTCCTATAAACATACAGTTATAAATGGTGGTTAAGTTCCCAGGCTAAATCACAAAAGCCTATGTAAGCCTCTTTGTTATTGTTGTTCAGTGGTGACCTGATCTGGGTTTTTCTTGGCAAAGATACTAGACTGGTTTGCCACTTCCTTATCCTCGTTTCACAGAAGAAAAAAACCCATAAAACTCCACGTGTATGTGTATATATGTGTGTGTGTGTATACTCTATATGCATATATACATATATGTATGTGTATATATGTATGGTGTGTGTGTTCATGTGCTTTCCACATCCCTGCTCTTGACCCATCACCACATTCTTTTTTTAATTTTTTTTGCTTTTTGGAGAGGGGAAGGTAGGGCAATTGGGGTTAAGTGACTTGCCCAAGGTCACACGGCTAGTTTTTGTGTTAAGTGTCTGAGGCCGGATTTGAGCTCAGGTCCTCCTGACTCCAGGGCTGGTGCTCTATTCACTGCGTCATCTAGCTGCCCCCCATCACCACATTCAAGGGAACCATTCAGTCACTACATTTTGGTCACCTTTTATTTATGCATCATAGCACCAAGAGACTGTGTCATTCTTCAAAGAGGAATTGGACTTGGGCTTTTATTATTAGCCAGCTACATGTACGTATGTACACACATGCACACACAGAGAAGTTTGGAAGTAGAAATAGTGAGTGTGGAGAACTCTTCAGGAAGGATAGTCAGAGCAGGGGAAGGTTCTTTTCATTTGTTTGTTTTATTTTGTTCCCTTCTTAACAGTTAGGAAAGCTGTGGGCATGTTTGTAGTTAGAAGGGAAGCCTCCAGTAGGCGAGGTGGGGAGGGGATAGGGAGATTGGAGAGGAAAGGGAGAAAGAAAAGAGAGGAGGCGGGATGCAGGGTCCAGCAGGGGCGTTGCTTGCCCTGTGGCAGAAAGGAGGGCCATCTCTTCCTCAGGATCGAGGATGAATGAAGACAATGAATCAATGAATGAAGGAATGAAGACAAAGACTATTTAGTAGCACTAGATGGAGTTACTCATAGTGATTGGTTCAGCAGGCGTCAAAGTGATTTGTCAAGAGTAGGACATGAGAAAGAAGGAAGAAGGATAAAGGATAGAGGGAAAGGGAACATGAATCCAGCAACAACACACAAATTCTTCTGCCTTTATTCCCTGATTAGCTGAAGACGTTTGGTTTGTTTGTTTGTTTTATTTTTGGAGGGCAATTGGGGTTAAGTGACTTGCCCAAGGTCACACGGCTAGTTTTTTGTGTTAAGTGTCTGAGGTCGGATTTGAACTCAGGTTCTCCTGACTCTAGGGCCGGTGCTCTATTCACTGCACCACCTAGCCGCCCCTGAAGACTTTTGCTAATTCCTAATCATTGGTGAAATAGTTGACTAACCAGCTTCCATGATTAGAAAAGTATGGCAGACATCTTTCCCTGGGGCCCATAGCCCTTGACTTCATTGTAAAAGTCAAGTTCATTTTTCTCTTTCTTTCAGGAGCATGGGAGGTTGTTCCCACTGAGGAGGTCAGGAAAACAATGAAGAAGTAATTATCATCTACCCCACCCATTGGGACTCTGTCCACCTACAGGGCAGCTGGGACTCTGCCTTCTAGGCTTTGTCCCTGGGCCCCCTTAGGAGACTCTACCAAGTGCCAAATACAGATGAAAGCAATATAGATTGAAAGCCTTTGGGAGAAAAACAGCTTTCAAGACCTGAGTGGCAGGCTCTATAACCACGTTCTCATCCAGCTTGCCATTACCTAGTCTATTTTAAGGACTTCTCAATATGTTTCTCAATAACTTCAACAATCACTCAGAGGTGCCTGGAGTTCACATCCGCCCCAGCCTGTCCCCTTCTGAACAGAGCGAATAAGTCAGCAACAGAGAATCAGAACAGAGAACCCTATTTCCACATCCATCCTTCCTGCCTACAGCTCAACCATAATAAGGGCATTACTATTTTTTCCTAACCGTACAGAACTGAATGCCAGATCCTCCCCCACGTGGAAAAGCTGTAATTGGCTTTCAAGGTCTCCATCCCAGGCTCATATCATAATAGCAAATTATTCTCAATTATTCAGGGGGAGCCTGACCTTTGATTCATTAGCACCAGGGGGTTCTAGGAGAGAATTACACAGTAGGTTGAGTTTTGTTTTCTAGATTTCTTAATTTTCTTTCTGTGCTGCCTATTCCCTTCTAGCACCTTCTCTCTATTCTTAGATACCCAGTACCCTTCATCTAGCCCTGTCAAGAAAACAGATTCACACACACACACACACACACACACACTACACACATTGGTACCCTACCATTCAGTGCCTGGAGTTCAGCATCTATCTTTATTTCCCTACAAAGAGAAGCAATCTCTTGTAACAAATATGTTTAAAAATTAAATTAGCAAAACAACTCGACATATTGACCATACTGGAGAATACAGATCTCCTTTTGCATCTCAAGGCCATTCCTTTTCTGAGGTGGGAGGTATGTGTCATCTTCAGGAGATGTGGAGGTAGGAGCAATAAAATAGCACCAGATTAGATTAGGGAATCACAGGAGGGGGAGAGAAGATGTAGGGAGTGAGAAAAAGGAAAAGATGATGGGTGAATGGGAAGAACTTCTAGGCAGTTATACAGAATTAAAACTGGGAAAGAGACTGGTTTAAGGGAGGAAATGATCAATTCAGTCTTGGAGATGTTGACTTCGAGGTGCCACAAATACAACCAAATGGAGATGTCGACAGGCTGTTGGAGATCCAAAAAAGATCTGATGATTAAAAGGAAAGGAAAGCCCAATATGTCAAGAGGTTAATGTCTTCTGGGTCAGGCCTGACTCAGACCAATCAGGTTGTTCAGGCTTGAGAACAGATAGATAAGAGCATTTATTGAGTGCTTATTGTATGCCTTTCACTGTGCTAAGCACAAATACACATAAAAAAACAAGATAATCCTTGTTCTCAGGAAACTTACATTCTAATGAGAGAAGACCACATATAGCATAGAAAGGGGAAAATATCAAGTGCTGGACTGAAAATTAAAGAGGAAGGGGGAAAAGGCACCCCCACAGGGACAAAGTCCATCCAGAAGGAGTCCAGGGGGACATAGTCTAAACCTGCTTTTGCAGAAAGCATGGCTGGCATGAGTTCTTCCTCAAAAGGAGTCTATAGTGGTAGATGTATTGTCACTGTGAAGATTGGAATGGGGATATAGAAGGATTCTGGGGAGTCATGGGCTAAACCAGATTTGGAGTAAACTAAAATCTTCGAATGGAGGTTTGAGGACAAGTTCACTACTGGAGGAGGGATCTGTAAAAGTGAAGGCATTGCCAATGTGATGATGGCCATTGAGGAATGGAATAAAATGAGATACTTGTGGACCATCTAACATTTCCCAAAAAGATGTTTACTGAATAATAGCATGGAAAGGATACTTAGCAAAGATACAACATTGATATTGGCCAGAGTGATGTACTCTGTTCAGCTGCATGTGTGTCAAACCTAACCAGCCCCGAGTTCTTGGCCAGAGACTTTTTGTACTTAGGTGACCAGAAGTGGTTTCATCAGTGGTTTGAGTCTTAATCCCTGCCACCAATTAAGCTTCAAAGGTGGTTTCATTACCTTTTAGGCAAAAACCAGCCTAACCTACGTGGCAAGGACCTTAGGAGAAGTGGCTTCTTCCATATCCTATCCCTACTGAAATGGTCCTAATCTTATAAAGGGTTTTCCACCACTCAAATGATCTTAGGTTCATTGCTGGACAACCCGGACATCAGTAATCATTAATAAACAAAGTGCCTGCTATGTGTGTGGCCCTCTACTGAGAATGGGGATACAAAAAACGGGAAAAGATGATCCCTGCCCTCAAGGGGCTCACAGTCTAATGGGGGAGACAATAAGCAAACAAATACATACAACCAAGTCACCTATAGAAGAAATAGGAAATATTAACAGACAAAAGACACTAAAATTAAGAGGGGTTGGGAAAGGCTCCCTGTAGAAGGTGGGATTTTAGCTGGGATTTGGAGGAAGCCAGGAGGCAGAGATGAGGAGTTGCAGACATGGGGGACGGCCAAAGAATATGCCCACAACTGAGGGATGGAACGTCTTGCTGGGGAACAACAAGCTTAGGGACTGGAAAGGTCTGGTATAGTTGACATTAGTGGAGGAACTTCATTCAGATACAAAAAAGGCATGACAAACAAGCAGTGTAAATGGTCCCTTGAAGGAGCAAACATATAGAGGAGAATAAAGGCTGGAGATTCTTTCTATGCTGCCTTTGGAAGGACTGAGTTCTGGATCTCAACGATCTGGTTCAGGTGGCGGTGACCACAAATATCAGTCGTTCACCAAGGGTCTCCTGATGTAAAGGGGGGGCCCCAGCACAAAAGATGGCACTGCTGACACAAGCACCATTGGGATCACTCATTTGTAGTAAGGCAGCTGAGAGATCATCAGCCTTTCATATCCAGTCTGTCCTGGTGTCAGAACCCTTACCAACTGCTACCCAGATCACCAGCCAGGTCTTGCTCCTTTCTTGGAGCCTCATTTATGGGAGGGAGGGGTTAGTAAGATTGCCAGTCTTACCCTTTTAGAGACCTCTGTTGAGTGGCTGCTCCCTTTCTGTCATGGGGACTTGGCAAGGATTCTCCCTCACCTTCATCTGGGGAATCAGGATTACCAAGTTGACTGAGGAATGTCCTTTCTTCCATATAAATCCACATTCACTTTAGTCATGCAGAAACAGTTTCATTTCCCCTATGTCATTAGAAAGCAAAGTATATCCCCACAATGCCATCCTTTGTTCTATTCCCTCCTCCTCTTCCCCTTGGCCTTTCCTGGGAGTTTTCTGAAGAATCTAGGGAGGAAAGGAGACCTTCCAATTAATAGAGATCAGAGACATTTTCCTGGGGGGATGGGGCCTTCTGGGGAGTCAGGCCCTGGGCAGCTCTGCACAAAAGATGGAATGGGGAAGCGCCTGGCCAGAGAGAGACTCAAAAGAACTATGTTCAGAAGCAGCCTGTGTTTATTAGGTCTCTCTGGAGAACAGATGAACCAGAGAGCCCTCTCTCTTCCTAGGGCGGTACTGATTCTTCACAGACCTGGCATTTGGGTGATAGGTTGCCTAACCCTGGTAGTTAGGGGCATGATGGTAAAGCGGTTATTTCAAAGTTATGCCACACTGGCACTCTGATTAGCATGAGGAACACTGCTGGGTATCAGTAGCTCCGTCATTCTCTTCTGGGATGGAAATGACATTGCTGCTCCAGCTGCTGGCACCCATGACTCTGCCCACTCTGCTGGGGCCGCCCCTGTTGCTGCGGTCTGTTGCCAGTGCCCAATGCCCTGACAGAGGTCCGTAGTTTGTTCTAGACTGAATTCAGAATTATCTAGGTTCCTTCTATCCACTGTGTTTCCCCCAAACTGGCCGATCAGCATGTACTCCAGATTTTCTGAGGGTTGCTTTCCCATATCTTATTCCTCATGTGGGCCACTGCCTTATCTGAGGCCTCTGCCACCATGGCCCCATCTGGTCCAGTCATCATTATGTTATTAGGGTAGTGATAGACCTCAATGCCTTCAGGAAGAGTAGCCTTTTTAAGGACTCTGAAGACAACTATGGTAATATGAAAGAGAGCCTAGATAGCTGTGGGGAAGGATAGTGAAGGTGAAAGTGGACTCCTCCCCAAGCAAAAGCAAACTTCTCTTAAATTTTTTTTTTTTTTGCTTTTTGGAGGGGGGAGGGAAGGGCAATGGGGTTAAGTGACTTGCCCAAGGTCACACGGCTAGTTTTATGTTAAATGTCCAAGGCTGGATTTGAACTCAGGTCCTCCTGACTCCAGGGCCGGTGCTCTATTCACTGTGCCGCCTAGCGGCCCCCAAACTTCTCTTAATTAATATCAATCATAGTAATAGAGAAAAAGGCTTTAGCAAGATTGGAAATCACATATCACTCCATGAGGGGCTTGTGCTACCTGGCTTACCACATCGACCAATTTAGAAATGGTCACAGTGGTCATCACGGCAACTTTGTTCAGCGCCCTGATCAGCTGGCAAATGTATCTGCCTTCCTCAGAGGCAGGGGATTTGTAAGAGGAGTTGGTATATTCAAGGATTCTGGGCTCCTTTGTCTTTATCACTAAGGAGAATATTTAGCTTTCACTTCTCCCAGGACCAGTATGGTTTCCTGTTAACTACTTGATATGATTCAGGCAACTCCAAGGGTTTGCATTTGGCTCTAACCACAACAGTGGACACAGAAGTTACCATAAGGATCTATATGAATACCAACTCCCAAGAGCTCTTGATGCCCCTTTACTTGATGGTTTCCCTCATCACCCATGAAAGCTAAGATGTCAAAATGGAGCTGCTGGGGTTCCCTGGTATTATAATTCATCCACCAGTACCTAACATACTACTCTATGTAAGTTAGGGACATTAGATGATATGTTCGATGCGGGTGGGGGTAAAGAGCCCCCTGGAGAGCATGATACTCTTTTACTAGTACGTGACTGGCCATTAGTTTTTTCTTTATTAATCTCATTTCAGGTGAAATGCCCAAGGCTCCTTGAGGGAGGTATCATCACTGTCTACCCACCAAGTGGGTCAGTGGGCACCTTGCCTCTCCCAGCCATCCCCAGAACAGCTATATGCCCATTCAGCCCCTGAGGGTTTCTGGATCTCCCATTCAAATTTTACTAGTTGGTCTGCCCAGGCCTATATGTTGATGTGATATGGAAGGTCCATTGCTTAACCCAAGACCACTTAGGTGAATTTATACTCAGAAGCTAAAATCTAATTGTTCCCAATGCTAGCTAGTCATAGGGTGGAGGGTGAGGGAGGGTGATGAGGCCATGTATATACAGGTTGGGGAATACAGTGGCATAGATAAAGTCTACCAAAACCCATCTTTTTTGGGAATTTTAACCTTTCCTCTACTGACCATAGGAAAATGGATATGGAAAGGAAGTTATCTTTTTTTTTTTGAAGGGGGGAGGGCAGGGCAATTGCAGTTAAGTGACTTGCCCAAGGTCATACAGCTGGTAAGTGTTACGTGTCTGAGGCCAAATTTGAACTCAGGTCTTCCTGACTCCAGGGCCAGTGCTCTATTCACTATGCCACCTAGTTATCTTTAAGAGATATGATAGAGGTCAACCAGGTGATTACAGTGTCTAGAGTCTAGAGCACTGATCCTGGAGTCAGGAGGACCTGGGTTCAAATCTGGCCTCAAATAGTTACTAGCTATATGACTCTGGGCAAGTCACTTAGAGAGAGAGAGAGAGAGAGAGAGAGAGAGAGAGAGAGAGAGAGAGA
>NW_027185791.1:15153521-15163844 GCF_028583685.1 Petaurus breviceps papuanus | reverse complement strand
AGAGAGAGAGAGAGAGAGAGAGAGAGAGAGAGAGAGAGAGAGAGAGAGAGGAGAAATATTATCTACCAAGATACCAAGATAAATCTACTAGTTTAATCACTTAATCACTTCCTGCTCACCTAATGTTGTAAAAGAATCCCTCCCATATGAAGCTGGGTCCTTGCAGATATCCCAAGGACAGGGCAAGCCACCACACAAGGTATTTTACTAAGTGCTTTATCCCAGTTGAGCGTGCTATGTCTAAGTAAATCTCCTTTTATTGATTGTTCCATGACCTTTGAATGTCTCAATTTGTTCCAATATCAGACCTAAACTAGCAAGACACTAGTCAGAGTCAGGTCTTGCCTAAAGTGTAGTCAAGTATACACAATTCCCTACGTCCATCGCCTAAAAAGGGACAAGGACAACACCATCTAGGATTTCTGACTTTGCATCAGTCATCTTCTATAGGGTTCTTAAGCTGATAGAACACTGTGTCCACTGTGTCCAAGTGGAAGAAGTTTTGCATTGGCCCTAACTGACTATGTTAGTTGTTCTAACAGCATCCCTTGTTCTGTGGATTCCTCAGATTGTTGATTACATTTCTGAAGACACCCAAGATGATCAAGAATGAAAGCCTACTTTTGCTCCAAACCCTGCTGCAAATGAATTCACCCCTCACCCCAAGGGTGTTTAGCCACCTAAAGCACAAGTTTCTCCAGCGGCTTGCCTAACAATACTATGGAAAGACTATTGAATGAAGATTCTGCACTGATTCAACTGAGCACAACTCCCCTGCTGCTATATTTGTAATGGGGCATGCCCCCTGTCAGCATCATCAAGCCAAGCCTCCGGAGCTCCTAACTCCTTATTTACTTGTTATTTTGTACTTGGGCAACCAGCAAAGTATGCCAGTGATATGTATGTTGTATTCTGAGCCAACTATGTCTCAAAGATAGTTTCATTACCTTTTAGAGGAAAATTGACTAAGCCTACGTGGCCAAGACCTCAATGGATGTTACTCTTACTATAACATAGCAACCAACAAAACTAATGCCATCTTAAGAGTCCACTCAGAGAGATACATTGTCCAAAAGGCCGGAGATTATAGACTTATACTTTCCTTTGGTCAGACTATAGCTAATAGTCTATAGTATATAATACATATATATGCACATGTATATATATATAAAGTTTTTTTAGTTCTGTATCCCACATTTTTTTAAAGGTTGAAACTATGAGACAGCTAGGCTTAGTGGCTGAGAGTGTTGGAGTTGGGGTCAGGAAGAACTGAGTTCAAATCATGCCTCAAACACTTTCTGTGCAATCTTGGGCAAGCCATTTGATTCTAACCTCAGTTTTCTCTCCTACAAAATGGGAATAATAATAATAACACCTACTTCCTAGGGTTGGTGAGGATCAAATCAGATGGTGTATGTACAGTACTTTACAAACATTAAGGCTCTTTCTAAATGCTGGATGTTATTTAAAATCATGCCATATGAGGATCAATTAAAGGTAGTGAGACTGTTTAGCATGGAGAAAAGAAGACTTAACATGGAAAGATGATCATTGGCTTCAAAGATTGGGAGGGCTGCCTTTGGAGGAGTGGTGAGGTTCGTTCTGCCAAGGGGTAGGAAGACATAAAAGGGGCAGATCACTGTACTCTATGTAGGGAAAACCTTCCTAACGCAGAGAGCTATCCAGAGTGGAGTAGGACACGTCATGAGACCCCCTCACTTGAAGTATTCAAGCAAAGGACAAGTGACCTATTTTCTGGGAATGCTGCAAAAGGTAATTTTGATCAGGTTCAGGTTGTATTAGAAGGCTTCCCAAATCCCCTCAACTCGAGACCCTGGGACAGTTTTCCATGTTTCTAGAGTTGGCCTTCCCCACCTCTATGGAACTCTAGCATCCAAGCAAAAAGTCTTTGAAACAAATTTTCTTGCAATAAAATATATGACTATGATAATCAGTCTTTACAAATAGAACCAGGATTGAGATCAAAATGCTTAGTTTACAGCCCCACCATACCAAATGAGCATGAGTTTCTGAGCCTCAGTTCAATAAATCAGGCAAAGACATACCAGGACCTGCCCCCCACCCCCCTCAGCATAGCCATGGAAGTGGGGAGGCTCCAGCTGTAAGAAACACCATACTAGGTGCTTTAGCATAACTCCTAGCAAACAGGTAGACACCAACCCTATGGGTGCCTAAGCAAATGGAGAGCCACCATTACTCACCCCCCACTCCCCCATCCTTCAGCATAACCCTGGGCAAATAGGCAGCTTCCAGTGGCCTGACCGCTGGGTGTTTCATTGTAGCTCCAGGGAAACACAGAAACACCCCACTAGCTCTGCACATACCAGACTCCAGCACTAGGACCCTGGCTCAGCATCAGAGAAGCTGCCAGACTCCTACAGCTGCCTGCAGTGCCAGCCACTCCCCACTTCACCCTCTCAGCATGGCACCAGACACAAGGGTCACCTGTGGGCCTCAGGGCAACATCAGTGCACCACTAGGTAAACAGCCAGGGCTTACAGCCCCTGGCTTAAGAAATCTGAGACAGTGTCCCTTCTCCCCTTCCCCCACCCTCTGCCACCTCCCCAACCCCCTGCCCCTCCTGACAGAGCTCAAATTTAAAAGAAAGGAAAAAGACCAGAAAGATGGGCAAAAAATCAACAAAAAAGAATCTGGCCATAGAAAGTTATTATGGTGACAGGGAAGATCAAGACACAAACTCGGAAGACAGCAATGTCAAAACAGGGGTAAAGCCCCACCCCAAAATAAGAAGTGGTCTCAAACCCAGAAAGAACTCATGAAGGAGCTCAAAAAGGAGCTTTAAAATCATATAAGAGAGGAAAAGAAAAATAGGGAAAAGAAATGAGAGTGATGCAAGAGAATGAGGAAAAAAAACAACAGCTTGGAAAAAGAAAACAAGTGCTTAAAAAGCAGAATTGGTCAAATGGAAAAGCAAGTACAAAACTAACTGAGGAAAGTAACTCCTTGAAAGTTAGAATTGGACAAGGAGCAGCCAGTGACTCTGTGTGATAGTAATGGAATATAAAGATCCCCCTGTATTGGCTTGGTTTTTGGTTTGATTGTGTTAAAACCCAGAGCTTGTTAATCCCACCTGTGGGATGGACTTGTTGATGTGAAAAGAAAGTCCTGAACTGGGAGGAGCTGCTGACGTAGATTTGGAGAGACACAAGAGAGAGGCAGAAGAACTTTTTTGGAAGCAGCACCCTTGTGGAGGCAGAGAGAGACTGAGAGGATTGCTGAGGGCCACTTTGAAATGCCCTGGACTTTTGAGACCTGCCCCCGGAGCTGCCAAGGACTGAGGAGACATGGCTGTTTTGCTGGTACTTTGTCTGTCTGTTTTGATGTTGTTTTGCCAGATTTGTCCACTGGTGTAAGACAGTCCTGTTGGTGAAGAGGCCCTGGAACCTGGCTGTTGGCTAAGAGCTCCTGAGACTGTCCTGCAGACAGAGAGTGAATACTCTCCACTGGTGAAGGACAGTGCTGTTGTTGCAGGGGTCTGGGAGCCTTTCTGTTGGTTCAGAAGCCCTGAAGAAGGATTTTCTTGTTCTATGTTTATAGAAATCCTGGGAGAGGGTTTTGCTAATGTTTTCAGGGGTTCTAGGACTGTTCTACAGACAGAGGATGAATTAATGAAGAGACTGGCAATGTATCTTGTGGCCTTGCTAAGCCTTGTCTCCCCAGGAACTAAGATTGCTGAGAACTTGCCTCATGTCAAGATGAAGAAAAGACCTCCATTTGGGTCTTAAGTGCTGTGCTTAAACTTGTTGTAACTCTGGGGTAGATTCAATTGTGATCCAGGGGTGGGGAACTTTTGACCTTTTTGTGTTCTATGGTTGAACAAATGAATGTACTTTACTTATGTTTGGAAACTAATCTCCATTTGAGAAGAGGTGCTTTGTGGTGGACTAAATGAAGGTACAGCCTAGGGGTGGAGAGGTATTTAGAACAGAGACTTTGTAGTTGATTGAATGAATGTAAGGTCCTGGGGTGGGGTAGTACTTGGAGATTATTTAATCACACTTAGTAAATGCTGTCTTTTGAATGATGTCATATTTTGATTCCTCTGTTCTTAATTTGTCACTGAATAAAATGGAGAGCACCTATGCTGGTATTCTGAACCTTGGGAAGTTGCCTTTGCTTGGCATTCTATTACACTCTGAGAAATCAAGAATCAATCAAACAAATTCAAAAGAATGAAAAAAAATAGGAGAAAATGTAAAATACCTCATTGGAAAAACAACTGACCTAGAAAACAGATCCAGGAGAGACAATGTCAGAATAATTGGACTACCTGCAAGCCATAATCAAAAGGAGGACCTGGACAGCATCTTTCAAGAAATTATCAAGGAAAACTGTCCTGTTATCCTGGAACCAGAAGGCAAAATAGGCACTGAAAGAATCCACTGATCACCTTAGGAAAGAAATCACAAAATAAAAACTCCAAAGAACATTATAACTAAATTTCAAAACTATCTTATCAAAGAAAAAGTACTGCAAGTGGCCAAAAAGAAACAAGTCAAGTATCGGGGGATCGGGGGCCACAATCATGATTACACAGGACTTAGCAGCTGCAACATTAAAAGACTAGAGATCATGGAACATGATATTCCAGAAGGCAAAAGATCTAGGACTACAACCAAGAATCACCTATCTGGTGAAATTAAGGACTTCTCTTCAAGGGAAAAAAATGGATCATTCAATGAAATGGAAGGATTTCAAGCTTTCATAAGAATAAGATGAGAACTGAACAAAAATTATGGTCTCCAATATCAAGACCCAAGAGAAGCTTAAAAAGGCAAAAAGGGAGAAGAACATAAGTTAGGATTCAGTGGAGCTGAACTGTTTACATCTTTACATGGGAAGATGACACTTGTAATTCTTAAAAATTGTACCACTAATAGTACAGCTAGAAGGGATATACAGAGACAGAGGGCATGGGTATAGTGTGAATTTGAAGGAATGACATCAAAATAATTAAGGGAGGAGAAAAAGGAGTACACTGGGTGCAGAAAGAAGGGAGAGGTAGAACGGGGCAGATTCTTTCACATGAAGAGGCACAAAAAACCTATTACAGTGGGAGAAAAATAGGAGGGCGGGTGATGGGCGTTGATTGAACCTTACTCTCATCAGTATTGGCTCACAGAGGGAATAGTAAACACAATCCATTAATAGGAATTTATCTTACTTGACAGGAAAATAGGAGGGGAGGAAATTAAGCCAAAGGGGAACAAGGACTGACAGAAAAGAGGGCGGACCAGGGGAGGTGATAGAAAGAAGCAAAACCCTGTCAATGAGGGAAAGGGTGAAAGGAGAGAGAAGAAAACAAGAGGAAAAATAGGAGAGAGGGAAATATACAGTTAAGAATCATGACTGTGAATGTAAATGGGAGGTGGATAGAACTCACTATTTGACAAAAACTGTTGGGAAAACGGGAAAACACTTGGGCACAAACTAGGTATAGACCGTCTTACACCATATACCAAGATAATGGGTACATGATTTAGACATAAAGGGTGACACCATAAGCAAATTAGAAGAACAAGGAATAGACTACCTGTCAGATCTATGGAGAAAGGAAGAATTCATGACTAAAAAAGAGATAGCATAACAAAATGTAAAATAGATCATTTTGATTATATTAAATTAAAAAGCTTTTGCACAAACAAAACCAATGCAACCTTTCTCTATTCTCCATCAGTCTCTCCACCTTGTCCCTAAGATCATCCATATTCCCAAACTGCGAGCCTAGAAACTGTGGGGGAAACGGGAGGCAGAGAACGTGAATCAGATCTTGTCCTCCCTACTGTCCAAAGAAAACCATGGAAAGAAAAACCATCTTAGCAGTTGGCACCTAGGTCAGGGAAAATTTGGCTTGATGACTTAATCAAGTAAATAGAATGTTGGTTTCAAAATGCGGGATGACCTAGGCTCAGATCTAGATCTTGACAGAGTGTGACTGTGAGACCTCAAACAAGGCATGTAAATTCTCAAGAGTCCCAGGAAGTCCTTTTTCTCAGACTATGTGTTGCAGAACAGTTATGGATCTTCACTGGGGAGGGAGCTACACACTGGGGAGTTACTCAGGCTGATGAAATCATAGGTACTGACCAAAAATCATCTTTTTAGTCTGTTGAAGAAAATCATCTTCAGGGGGCAGCTAGGTGGCACAGTGAACACAGCAATGGCCCTGGAGTCAGGAGTACCTGAGTTCAAATGCAACCTCAGACACTTAACACAAAAACTAGCCGTGTGACCTCGGGCAAATCACTTAACCCCAATTTGCCCTCCAAAAAGCAAAAAAAAAAAAAGAAAGAAAGAAAATCACCTTCAAAAGTCTGACTTCTCTTTCCTTTTCCTTTTTATTCATCACCAAATATATACTAAATGCATGCATATGATATTCCAATAAAGTTTTGGGGGGAATTTTGTCAGAGAAAGCTAGGTGGTACAGTGGATAGACCATTGGCTTGGAGTCAGGAAGATCTGAGTTCAAAACTAGCTTAGGACTCTTACTAGCTATGTGATTCTGGGTAAGGCACTTAATCTCTGTTAGTCTCAGTTTCCTTATCTGTAAAACAGGGATAATAATAGCACCTGAGGGCAGCTAGGAGGCTCAATGGATAGAGTACAGGACTTGGAGTCAGGAAGACTCATCTTCTTGAGTTCAAATGTGATCTCAGACACTTACTAGCTGTGTGACCCTGGGCAAGTCTCTTAACACTGGTTCCTCAGTTTCCTCATCTGTAAATGAACTGAAGAAGCCTAACCACTCCAGTATCTTTGCCAAGAAAACTCCAAATGGCACCACATAGAGTCAGACATGACCGAAAACTAGCAATAAGTAGCACCTGCGTCCCGGGGTTGTTAGCATAATGCTTAGCATAGGTGCTAGCTATATAAATGTTAGCTGTTATTATCTTTTGTTTGTAAATCACCTACATTTCTCCCTGTATCCTTCTCTCTCCCGAGTGCCCAACACAGTACATTTAGAATAAGAGAATCATGGGACATCAGACCTTGAAGGAACCTTATGAATTATCCAATACAACCTTTCCCCGCTCTCATTTTATACACAAGGAAAGCAAGATTGTCGGCAAGTCAGGGCAGTATGGCGGAAGGAGTCGTGGCCTGGGATTAGGGGTCCTGGGTTCACATTCCACCTCAGGTGCTACTACTTGTGATACTTGGGTAAGTCACTTAACCTCAGTTTCCCCATCTGTAAAATAAAGAGCTTGGACTAGGTGGGCTCTGGGGGTCTTTCCAGCTCTTGCTTTATGATCCTCTGGAATAAGTCGTTATACATATTTGGTTGTTTTTGAGTCATTTCAGTCAGCTTGGCTCTCATGACCCTGTTTGGGGTTTTCTTGGCAAAAATACTGGAGTGGTTTGCCATTTCCTCCTCCAGCTCATTTTACAGATGAGGAAACTGAGGCAAACAGGGTGAAGTGACTTGCCCAGGGTCACGGAGCCAGTAAGTATCTGAAGTCACACTTGAACTCAGGTGTTCCTAACTCTAGGGCCTCTGCTCTATTCATTGCACCACCTAGTTGCCCCCTTCTGCATATAGGAGGGACTTACTAAATATTTGTCTGAATTGAATTCTCAGATATGTGGGTATGAACGGTTGCTGAGTGCCAGATAGGTAAGCTATTGCCATGGCTTCCCCTTATCCTTAGGAAGATATATATGAGAGGGGTGGGCAATCTCAGGGTACCTGAAAAACAGTCTAGATCAATAATCCTTAATTGAATTTGTCCAGATGTATGGAAAGATGGGAGAGATGGAAACAACCTACATTTGCAATGCCTCATTGGTGCCCAAGGTTAATCTTCAGGACTCTGTGACTTAGTCACCAGGGATCTGTCTCTGTCATGTATTTCTTCCATGACTCATAACTGCTCCAGAAAGGTCCCCCTGAAGCTGAGCACAGGATTCACAGTACACGAGTTACTAAAAATAGGGCTCTTTCTTGTAGGCAGAGCTTAACTTAAAAAAAACCTTTGCAGGGGTTCTTAGCCTGTGGTCCTTGAATGTGCTTTGGCTGTTTTTTTAAGTATGTTGATGAATGTATTTCAACATAATTGTTCTCCTTTGTAATCTTATGTATTTTATCTGATACGGTATTATTCTGAGAAAGGATTCATAGGTTTTACTGGACTGCCAAAGTAGTCCATGATGAGAGAGAGGTTGAGTACCCTTATTCTTTTTTTTTTTTTTTTAAAGCAATCGGGGTTAAGTAACTTGTTAAAGGTTACACGGCCAGGTGTTTCTGGGTGGGTGCTAAGTGTCTGAGCCTGGGATTCGATCTCCAGGTCTTCTCAACACTGGAGCCAGTGCTCTTACTCACTGTGCTACCTGGCCGCCCTGAGTACCCTTATTCTAAGGAGACTATAAGGACTGAGGAGTCCTTAGGAAATGACCCCTTCCTTACTCCAGCAAGTATTTGATTCCTGAAATGTTTTCCAGATTATTTCAGGGCTCAGTCAACCTTGGGATGAGGTTTTTTTTTTTTAGTTTGTTTTTCTCATATTTATTTTGTCACGTTTTAAATTCTAAACCGTCTCCCTTCTTTTGCACTCCAAACTAGAGAAGGCCACCATTTGCCACAGATTTATCAATAGATAAACAGAGATGGGATGTAACAGAACACATCTGTTTTATCAGTTCTTTCTCTGGAAGTATATAACATCTTCCTTCATAGATCCTTTATAGTAGATTTGAATATTTAAAGTACTCAGAATAACTTGGTTGTTCAAAATTATTCTTTGAACAATATTGCTGTTACTGTATACAATGTTTTCTTGGATCTGCTCACTTCACTTTTCATTATTTCTTGCAAGTCTTTCCATGTTTTTCTACAAATCAACCAGCTCGTTATTTCTTACAGCATAGTAGTGTTCTATCACAATCATATACCACAACTTGTTCAGTCATTCCCCAATTGATAGATATGCCCTCGATTTCCAATTCTTGGCCATCACAAAGAGAGCTGCTATTTTAGAACAATATATTCTTTTCTTCCTTCTCTGATTGCATTGGGAAACAGACCTAACAGTAGTATATAAAGGGTATACACAGTTATATAACTCTTTGGGTAAAATTCCAGATTGCTTTCCAAAATGGTCGGATCAGTTCACAGTTCTGAGGAGTTCTTTTTTGCCTGGAAAGACTCTGACTGAGTATGGACAGGATCCAATGTCATGAAGAGGATGGCTATAGTTCCAAATCCCAGAATTGGGATTCTCCCACCTTATCCTCACTCCCACCCCTTATATCCCAAGGAGCTGGGTTCAAATCTCTTCTCTGTTATTTACTAGCCTGTATGATGACAGAGAGCAAATCACTTAACTTTTCTCAGGCCAAATTTCCTCATCTGTAAAATGGTGAAAATAATAGGACCTACCTCACAGGATTCCTGTGAGGATTATATAAAATAATATATGCAAAGTACTTTGCTAATCCTAAATTTAGTACATGTAAGTGTTAGCTATTATTATTGAAAGTCAGGATGGTGTTTTCAAGTCAATAAATAGAAATGTAACTTCTTAAAACAAAGCTTAAAAGGTCTTTTTGTGCCATAGCTCCCTTTGGCAGTCTTGTGATGTCAACATAAAATAAAATAGGCTAACGAAGGAAGGGCAGCTAGGTGGTATAATGGATGGAGTGCTGAAGAAAGACTCATCTTCATGAATTCCAATCTGGTCTCAGACACTTCCTAGCTCTGTGACTCTGGGCAAGTCACTTCACCCTGTTTGCCTCAGTTTCCTCATCTGTAAAGTGACCTGGAGAAGGAAACAGCAAAGCACTTCAGTATCTTTACCCAGAAAACCCCAAATGGGGTCAGGAAGTCAGACATGACTGAAACAACTCAACCAAGGACATCAATGATACGGGAATGCAGTTATCAAAATGATTTCAAGAATAAGTTCATGGGCCTCTGATCCTGGGGGCTCACCATGTTTTGTCTTTAACTCTACTGTAGATCAATACTCCCAAGTTCTAGAAGTCCATCAGTTTCTGTTTCCATAATGGTAAGGATTGCAAGCATGTGACACCATGGTTCTCAAGGACATCCCTTTTCATCCTTGGAATGGTCTAGGAAGGAATGGAATAGTGACTATTCTGAAATGTTGACCCAAGATTGTGTTATAACATATAATGATCTTTTCATTGTTCAAGAATTTTTTTCCCAGAATTGTTCTAGGGAAGGGAGATATCAGAAAGCATGGTGAATCTGTGCTATTTTGGACCTCTCTCCTCTCTCTCTCTCTCTCTCTCTCTCTCTCTCTCTCTCTCTCTCTC
>NW_027185791.1:15080850-15153421 GCF_028583685.1 Petaurus breviceps papuanus | reverse complement strand
CTCTCTCTCTCTCTCTCTCTCTCTCTCTCTCTCTCTCTCTCCCCCTCCCTCCCTCCTTCCCTCTCTCTCTCTCTGTCTCTGTCTGTCTGTCTCTCCCTCTCCCTCTCTCCCTCTCTCTCTCCATCCCTCACTCCTCTCCCTGTGTCAGAAATGACTTGGACTAAATGATAATAAAAATAAATTATACTGTTTTAGGTAGGCAAAACAAAACCAGAGTACAATATTCATATTAATGTTTTTTCGCCCACTCTAAGCTCCCTGCCAACCAATGAATGAGGTTGGCAGTAAGGACAAGCACCTGGCCCTCACAACCTGCCCATGTCAGAAATAGGCTCCTAAGCTAGAAGCACAGCTGTAATGAGTCCTGATCAGACCAGAAGTCAAAACTGAAAGAAGACTGATAACACTCACGGTTCTCTAGAAATACCCGAGTATAGCAGTGAGTTAGCAATAAAAGCCACTAGAGCACACGCTGACTGCTCCCTCTCTCCTCCCTTCATGGTGTGCCCCCTAGGTGAGTGCCTGCCCCAGCTATCCTCACCTTGTATCCACCCCAGCCAGGAGGTTTTATGGTCTATATAACCAATGTAACCTCCTCCTCCCACTGAATTGGAACATATTTTGCCCTGAGCTCCAAAATGGTTAGTTCAGCTTCAGCTGGGGCGGCTAGGTGGCATAGAGGGTCAGGTCTAGAGGGAGGAAGATTCATGTTCCTAAGTTCACATCTGGTGTCAAACACTAGCTAGATGACCCTGGGCAAGTCACTCAATCCTGTTTGCCTCAGTTTCCTCACCTGAAAAATGAACTGCTGAAGGAAATGGCAAACCAAGTTAGTATCTTTGCCAAGAAAACCCTAAATGGGGTCATGAAGAGTCAGATACGACAGAAATGACTGAACATGTTAGCTGGATCAGAGAACTCAGGGGATGACTCACTGTAAGTAGTCTGATGTTTTCACACCCTTACCCTTGTTTTCAGGCCTTTTGATTCAGAATTCACCTATATTTGGACTGGTATGAGGAACTAGGTAAAGCAAAAAAACAAAGCCATTCATAGCCCTTTAAAAACACTCTCTCCTCTTATTCTCTCTTCCCCTCCCTCCTTCCCTCTCTCCTCCCTCTCCTCTTTTTCTCTTTCTACACCCCCTCCCTCTTTTCTCCTCCTCCTCCTCCTCTGTCTCTGTCTCTCTGTCCTTCTCTGTCTGTCTGTCTGTCTCCCCCCCTTTTCCTCTCCTCTCCTCACTCTCTTCTCTCTCTCTATCCTGACAGGCCTCCTTTTCTTGTCCTTGTTCTGTCCTTCCCTTAAACCTCCTAAGGGACTTGAGCCGAAGGCACAATAGTGTGATCTGGAAGCCAGAATACCAGCTCATTCGTTTCATAAGATGACACAGCCAGAAGGGAGTCTAGTGGAAAGGATATTGAGATTGGAAGACCTGAATTTAAGTTCCAGCTCTGACAGTTTAGCAAACACATGACCTCAAGCAAGTTACTCATCTATAAAATGAAGATAATAATAGCATCTACCTCACAGGACTGTCCTGAGAATCACATGAGACCCTATATATAGGAAGCCCTTTGACCAACTCAAAGTGACATTAAAATGTTAGCTTTCATCACCAACACTCCCACCTTCATCCGTCATCCTCATTCTCCTGTCACTTAAGTAATGAAGGTCTCCATTTTTTTCTGTAACAAGGATGGTAGGATATAGTGCTGAAGGAGTCTGAAGAGGTCGTTTAATCCATCAGTTGTATAAGGAACTGAGGCCCAGAAAGATCAAACTATTTTCCCAGAGCACCTGGCTTGTCACAGAGGGAACTTGGTCAGAAATCCATGTCTCCTGAGGCCCATTCTAGTGTTCTTGCCTCGTCACCGCAAGGAGAGATAGAAAAAGGCAGAAGACAGACATTCTCTTCCCAGCTGCGGAACACCCCTGGGAAAACACATTCCACTTAAAAGACTGATTGGTGAGTCCCAGCCTTGAGTCCCAGGGAGGGAGGTTGGATGATGCTTCTGTGGTTCTAGTGAGCCACTTTTGCATTAGAAATGCAGAGCAGATGTGGAGGTCAGCAGGTCAGGGCACCTTTACCTCGCTGAATGGAAAACCATAAGTGCTCTCTTTCATTTTCTGACCCAGGCTGGTGGAGGATGAAGTGGTTCATGGTCTCTTCAGGAGCTTTTGTGATGTAGTGTAGGGGAAAGAGCACTGGATTTAACTATCCTTGGGGAAGTCACTTAATTTCTTAGGACCTCAATTTCCATGTCTAGATAGTTAAGTGGTCCAGGAGATAAGAGTATTGGACTTGTAATAAGGAAGAAGACACTTACAAGCTGAGTGGCCCTGGGCAAGTCACTTAACCTCAGCCTCAGTTTCCTCATTTGTAAAATGAGGATAATAACTATCAGGAAAGATGTGAGAATCAAATGAGATAATATTTGTAAATCACTTTGCAAACTATAAAGTGTCATTTAAACCATAACTAGTTTTTTGTTTTTGCTTTTTGGAGGGGGAAAGTAGGGCATTTGGGGTTAAGTGACTTGCCCAAAGTCACATGGCTAGTAAGTGTTAAGTGTCTGAGGCTGGATTTGAACTCAGGTTCTCCTGACTCCAGGGCCAGTGCTCTATTCACTGCGCCACCTAGCTGCCCCCATAACTAGTATTATTAACTATTAAATGGGAGTAACTATTAAATTTCTAGCTGGCATAATAGTTAGAATGCCAGACCTGAAGTCAGGAAGAGTCATCTTCCTGAGTTCAAATCTGGCCTCAGACACTTATTAGCTGTGTGGCTCTGACCAAGTCACTTAACCCTGCTTGCCTCAGTTTCCTCATCTGTAAAAATAAGCTGGAGAAGGAAATGTCAAACCACTCCAGTATCTTTGCCAAGAAAACCCCAAATGGGGTCACAAAGAGTTGGGCATGACTGAAAACAACAAAGCATGTATTCTTCCTACCCTGTTGGGTTTTTGTGAAGAAGCCATGTGTAAACTGCAAACCATTATATAAATAAGAGTTGTTATTATTTCATTCAGGTCAATAAATAGAAATGTATTGAGCACGATATCTACATGAGATCCCTTGGGGTAGACAGAAGTAGAAGATAAGCCCCCCACCCCACCTCAAGGAACTTATAGTCCCACTGTGAAATAAGGTACTAACACATGACCAATGAGTGGTGCAGGTAGCAAGCAATGAAGAGGGAGAGGTCTCTGTGGGTTGGGGTGCTCATAAGAAGGCAAGATTTGATCTGGGTTCTGAAGGATTGGCAGGCTCTGGAGAGACCAACAGGGGAAGGGGAGGGTATTCCAGAAATGCAAATGGCAATGTGTTTCTTCTCTTCCTTCCACTAAACCAACTGCCCCTTGGGGATCCCAACTGGATGGCCTTTTCTTGGATAGATAGCCCTTACCCAAGATCCTGCTGGGGCTGAAGCACCTGATCCTCATCTGTAAAAGGAGCTGGAGAAGGAAATGGCAAACCACTCCATTATTTTTGCCAAGAAAATCCCAAAATGGGGTCATGGAGAGATGTACACAACAAAACAGCAATGATTTAAAAATACATTCCATGTATGCTTTTAATAACAAGAGATCACATGTATGTGGTGCTTCAAATTTACAGTGTTTTACGTGTATCATCTCAAGACGATAAGGGCTCAGCACAAGTCCCTAAGGCCCTTGAGTGCTAGCCACTTCCCAAGCTGCTAGTGAACCATTCCTAATTACTTCAGCAGCCACCACGATGTCCTGATCTCATCTATTTTGCTATTACCTCCCCTATACCTTTCCATCTTTCCTACCGGAAGCATGATATTCTGGCTGACAGATTACACACAGTTTGGTTTTATTGATTCTATTGCTTACAGAACCTAGCAGATCATACCTCCAGCTTCCCGTTCTGGTTAGAACCAAGGAATAGCAGAGCTTGAAGGGACCTTGAAGGTGACCCTCTAACCCTGTTCTGTGACAGAGCAGGAAATGGAAGCGGAGGAGACTCACTCATTAACCCACGGAGAATTAGTGCCAGCTGCTACTAGAACGCAGGTCCCTTAAATCCTAGCCTATCACTCTTTCAGCTGTAGATCTTTTTTTATTGAGACAGTGAAAACATTCCCTTGGAAACCTGGAATTACCGCCTTGGCGCCAAGGTTATGAAATGGTAGCTGCTGCCACTCCTTCCTCCCAAATGCAAACTGGATTGTCATCACAGGCACCATTGTTGTTGCTATGGCAACAGGAAACAGTTGTGTCATGAAAACACAAGATTTAGAATTAGAAGGGAAGGAAAAGAAATGTGCATTTATATAACACCTGCTATGTGCCAGGCACTGTACTAAGTAGATGAGGTTATTCATTCTTTTTAGTTTTGTTTTTTTGAGGAGGGAAGGCAAGGCAGTTGGGGGTAAGTGACTTGCCCAAGATCACACACATACAAGGTAAGTGTGTCAAGTGTCTGAGGCTGGATTTGAACTCAGGTCCTCCTGACTCCAGGACCAGTGCTCTATTCACTGCCACCTAGCTACCCCTATTATCTTCATTTTACAGTTGAGGAACCTGAGGCAGAGATTGAATGACCTGCCTAGGGTCACACGGCTAGTAAATGTGTGAGCTCTGAGGCTGGATTTGAACTGAGACCTTCCTCACTCTGGGTCCAGAGGTTTATCCAGTGCAACACCAAGCTGTCTAAGGCTGGCACCTACAAGCTCCTTAGCCCAGCCCTTCATCTTACAGGTGAAGAAATAGAGGCTCAGAGAAGAGATTTGCTTTGGCTAATTGTTACCCAGGTGGTTACAACAATTATCATGTTGACAGCTGACGTTTAGGTAACCCTTTACATACATCATCTCATTTGAATCTCCTATCATTCTGGCTCTCAATAAGGAGCAGAGGAAATATTAGAATTCACCTCTTCTAGTCCAGGGCTCCTTGTATTATACCAATGGTTAGATATAGTGACATTCGGAAGACAGAATAGATGTTACTTTCAAATCTGTGACTATTGAGAGAGATCCCAGCAGGGATACGCTGGTAAAATGGCTCTCTGGGAAAAAAAAAAAATTATAGTTTAATATTCATTATTCCCATTTCCTCCATCACAATCAGGAGTGGGGAACCTGCAGCCTCGAGGCCACACATGGCCCTCTCGGTCCTCAAGTGTGGCCTTTTGACTGAATCCCCTGAATAAAAGGATCTGTTCTGTAAAACTTGGACTCAGTCAAAAGGCTGCACCCAAAGACCTAGAAGGTCCTAGCAGGTCCCCCACCCCTGGAGACTCAAGACAATCAACAGAGCAATAAACCAAGCCCCGATCTGTAGCATTTGCCTATTTCCCAAGCATAAGCACACAAAAAACTTAACTGTTGGCACTGTGGAGCCAGCACGAGCTGCTCCCAGCTTGTCATCATCCCTGAGGATGATGCCTCTGCTCGGCTGAGGGAAGGGCTCATCTCACCCAAGGGGGAATTCCCCAAAGTCTCCAGTGTAGTAAATGATCTTGGCCTGGCTTCCCTACAGGGTGGCTTCTTCCCAGAATCCTTCTCTTTCCACAGACTTCTCTGAAAACAGAATCTCCAGAGCTGGTTTGAGACGGCTCCACCACGTCCCTATCTGAGCCCCCCAAGCCCCCAAACAGCTTGGTGGCACTGCTGCATTTAGGGTTTGGGGAAGCAAAATCGGAGGCAGGGAAAGTATATATGGGGGAAAGAGGGAAAAAGGAGTTGGGTCTACTCTTGCCTTTGGTGCTCAAGGGAGCCTTTTTAGTATTTTAATCAATTAAAAAAGAGAGAGGGAGGCAATGCACAGAGAATTGGCCTCAAGGTCAGTAAGACTTGGATTCGAATTCTATTTCTGACACATGTTGGTTTGTGACCCTGGGTGAGTCTTAGTGCCCCCAGAGAATTCTCTAAGATTCCAGGGTATCCTAATGAAACCGAAGGTTTCGGTCCTGCCCCACCTCTTTCTATCAAAGGGATGAGCCACACCCCTCCTCCAAGGGCTTCACCTGTCTGAGTGTCCCCCCCCCCCCCCCCCTTTTAAAAAACACCCCCCTTTTTTTTTTCTTTTTTTAGGCCTGGCTTAAGTCCTACCTTAACCTCTGGTGGGTCTAGCCCACACTGATCTACCTCTCCTCTGAAATACGATGGCATGCCTTTCAGCACCTCACAATGTAGAATTCGATCATGTAACGCCCATGTGTGAGTCCTGACTCCTGCTCAGGGATGCAAGTTCCTCATGAACAAGGACCAGCTTTACCTTCCATCACGTACTAGAACTGGACTGACTAGTGACCTTGGAATAGTGGCTTCCCCCACGCTGACCTCAGTTTCTTTATTTGTAAAATGAGGGGGGATTGAATTAGGGACAGATGCTCTCTCTCTCTCTCTCCTTTCTTTCTTCTCTTCCTCTCTACCTCTCCTCTCTTCTCCTTCTCCTCCTCTCTCTGTCTCTCCTTCCCCTTCTCTCTCTCTCTCCTTTCTTCTTCTCTCCTCCTCCTCCTCTCTCTGTCTCTTTGTTTCTCTCTCTCTCTGTCTCTCCTTCTCCCCCTTCTCTCTCTCTCCCTTTCCTGTCCTTCCTTCCTGCTCCCCCCTTTCTGAAGTCTCTCCACACTTACATAGCTTCCTCACATCAGAGAATTTGCCACCAATCAGACATCATTTCTCCTTCTGTGTCCACAGCACTCAGCACTAAAGGACTGTCCTTCCCCCAAACCATATAAGACTTTGACTTACATTTGTATCACTCAATTCACCTGCTCAAAAGTGCACCCTACCCCCCTCCATACCCCTCCCGTACTATGCCTTTGAAAGCTATGGAAAAACACATTGTATATATCTTCTTTTAAAATTTTTTTATATTTTATTTTTTCCAATTAACATGTAAAAACAATTTTTAACATTCTTTAAAAAAATTTTGAGTTCCAAATTCTCTCCCTCCCCTCCCCACTCTGAGAAGGCAAGCAATTTAATATAGATTATACATGTGCAGTCATGCAAAACGTATTTCCATATTAGCTGAGAAACACAAACATAGTATGTTTCTTTTCTTTCTTTCTTTCTTTCTTTTTTTCTTTTTTTTTCTTTTTTTTTGCAAGGCAGTCAGGCTTAAAGGATTTGCCCAGGGTAAGTGTCAAGTATCTGAAGTTGGATTTGAACTCAGGTCCTCGTGACTCTAGGACCAATGCTCCATCCACTACGGTATGCTAGTTGTCTCCTTAGTGTGTGTTTTAAGAACTATTGTCATAATAATTTATTTTTGAGCAAATAAGTTATTTTTACTATTATAAATGCCCAAATTAACTATAAAAGACATATTACATAAGATGCTATCGCACCCAAAGTATGAACTGATAAATAAAAATGTGTATAGGATAATTTTATATATATTATATATGTGTATATTTTACATACATGTATGTGTATATATATACACGCATACACATATGTGTGTGTATCTAATGGTAGCCATGTGAGGGAAACAAGAAAGAAAAGGAGAAAAAAAGAAATTTATGTGATAATTTTGTTGTATATTTAAAAGGAAATGCAAGTTGTACATAATAGATTCATACTTCCACGTGCAATCATCTTTTTAAAATTGTACAATGTTATGGAAATGCTTGTTTTATTCCATAATTTTTTTAAAAAGACATTCTAAAAAAACCCAAGAATTTTCTTCATCACTCAAAGAGGAAGCATGGCATCTAGTCTCCTTTCTTTAAGGCATATACAATCATTTTCTGTTACCCATAAAGTATGTTATATACATGTATACAAATAATATTTAAAAAAAAGAACTACAGTCCCTTCTTGGAACTGCTTTCTATCTTCTAGGCCACTTTTTTTTTTTAAAGCAATCGGGGTTAAGTAACTTGCTCAAGGTTACATGGCCAGTTATTTCTGGGTGTGGTGCTAAGCATCTGCACCCGGATTTGATCCCCAGTTCATCCCGACACTGGAGCCGGTGCTCTTACTCGCTGTGCTACCTGGCCGCCCTAGGTCACTTCTTAAGTACATATATATGAACACACACACACACTCAGACACACTCACATACTCACACATACACACACATTCACACACACACACTCATGCACACACACACTCACAAATACATACACACACTCATTCACACACTCTCACACACTTATACTCACACACACACTTACACTCACACAGTCAAGGAGTCAGAAGCTAAGGGTTCTCTCTGTGTAATGGTGGAGAGGGTATCTTGTAGCAGGAGTTGCTATTAAGATAAGGTTTGACCTGAGGGATATCAAGAGACTGGGGTTCCAAGGCCTCAGTGTTCTGTGCCTTTGTTGTCTCTGCAGTGAAGCAAGGGAGCTTGAACAGCTGAACTCTAGGTGTCCTTGCAGCTCTGCTAGTTTATAGGCCCAGGATGTCCTTAAAGTGAACCTTGGATACTCTGAGGTCAACTTGAACCTTATTCCGGGAAGATTTGCATCTGCTGCTGTTCACTGTGTCCCCGCAGGAATATGCCCTCATTCTGACACTAGTCAGAGAGCTCTATCTTGGGATCATCTCCTGCACTTTTCCATAAATTCAGCTCTTCTGTTTGCTGTTGAGGGCCTTCATTTATTCATTAATGCTTTAGTCATTCCCATTTCAGAGATTACAAATCCCTTCTCATCCTCCTTTCCTCCTTCTACATAATCATCCTTATGTGTGAGGCAAGAAATGGCAGCGTTAGCCAGGAAACATCAGACAAGAGGTCTGAGGCGGCCAGAAAGCCTGGAAGAAACAGGGGGGGGGTATGGAAAGATTTGGCCTTTCTCATTAACACAAGGGCTTTCTACATTGATTTTGTGACCTCACCATCACCATCATAGACAGAGCTGGAGGGGACTCAAAGGAAATCTGCTGTGTCTCCTTTACACATGAAGAAGGTAAGGACTAGGTCAAGTGACATGTCCAAGGTCAAAAGGCCTTGTTGAAGTGGATATAATGGTGAGCCTAGAGTCAGAAAGACCTGAGAAAAAATCCAGCCCCAGATATTTATGAGCCATGTGACCTTCTGTTTGCCTCAGTTTCCCCAATTATAAAATAGGGATCATGTAGCACTTACCTGCCAGGGTTGTTGTGAAGATCAAATGAGATTTTATTTGTGAAACACTTGGGAACAGTGCCAGGTACACAGTAGGTACTTAATAAATGCTTGTTCCCTTCCCCCAAGTAATAAGCACTAGAGGAATTTGAAGATGTTCTCTGACTCCAGAGTCAGGACTCTGTCCACTCTACTATTTGGTGTTTCAGTCTATCTGACTCCTTTGACTCCCATGGGCCAGAGTGTCCACGGATTTTTTTTTTTTTTGTGGCAAAGACATTGGAGTGGTTTGCTATTTCCTTCTCCAGTGGATTAAGGCAAACAGAGGTTAAGTGACCTACCCAGGGTCACACAGCTAGTAACACATCTGAGGTCAAATTTGAACTCAAGTCTTTGTAACTTCAGGCCCAGCACTCTATCCACTGGGCTACCTAGTTGCCTCCTGGGCAAACAGAGGTTAAGTGACTTGGCCAGAGTGACACAGTTAGTGTCTGAGGCCAGATTTGAACTCAGGTCTTCCTGACTCCAGTCCCTGTGCCCTATCACTATGCCATCTAGCTGCCACTGTACTATGCTACCCCCATAACTGCCATTATCATTTGTCATATCACCATATTCCTTTACACTTTGATAGTGCTTTCCAGTTTCCAAAGTTCCTTCACTTGATACTTTCAACCCCATGACAAAGATAAAACAGAAATTATCTCCCCCTCCCCTTTTTTTTGGCAGATAATTGAAATAGGCTCAAAGAATGTGCCCAAAATCACCATTAGTAACTGGTGGAACCAGGACTAGGACCCTGTCTCCTGCCTCTTAGTCACACACTTTGCCCTTTGCACCATACTGTGTCCGCTAAGGCAGCACTGTGGCAATAGGAAAACCAGACAACTTTTACTGAGCATCTCCTCCGTGCAAAGACTGTGCCAGGCCCTGAGTGTCCCAAGAAAAAGAAATCATTTCTGCTCTCATGGAGCCTCTGTTCCATTGAATATGATTTCATGAGTACTGTGAAGATCATCCTGACCTCTCAACTATCTTCCTGGTTGACTTTGATGCTTGAAATTCAAGAGACATGACCTTTAACTCCACAATTAAAGAGAAGAGCCTCAAAACTGGGCAAATCCCCAACTGAAATGGCCCCGAGTTATTTAGGATCTTGCTCTGGTGAAAGTGGCCTATATGATTTATTTATTGTTCAGTCATGTCCCATTCTTTGTGACTCCATTTGGGATTTTCTTGGTAGAGACACTAGAGTGGTTTACCATTTCCCTCCCCAGCTCATTTTTATAGATGAGGAAACTGAGGCAAACAGGGTTAAGTGACTTGCCCAGGATCACACAGTTAATAAGTAGCAGAGGCCAGATTTGAACTCAGGAAGATGAGTCTTCCTGACTCCAGGTCCAGTATTCTATCCATGTAGCTGCCCTAATTCTACTGTTTTTCAAGATACTAAGTTAACTGTAACCTTTACTACAAAAAAGTTTGCTAAGTATATCAACCCCTAATCCCCATATGTGGCCTAAAAAGATCCTTTTAAAAAAAATGCAAAGACTACATTCTAGGTTCCAGATGATAGCATGTACTTGAACAAGTTTTTATGTTGAAACAAATGAATCCCCACCTTGCACTCTCAGTGTAGCTGTTTTCTTCCTTGCTCCGCCCATGTGTTTTGTCAGCAGCTGTCTATAAGAGTCACCGTGCCCAGTCGCCCTGCTTGGTTGTGGATAGTAGTGGTGATGACCTCAGGAGCAGGGCACACTCCCCTTCCAGCCTTGAGTGACTCATGTCTTGAGCCCATCAGAGGGATGACCTTGCCCCAGAAAGTAAAAACCAAGGAAACAAAACCAAACTATTTACAGTCAAATATCCTGAAATTCACATAAGAGAGAAAAGAGGAAAGAGACTTCTGGGAAGAGAGGCTGGGGCCCAAAAGAGCACTTACTCCATAAGGCAGCTGAACTGACCTCCTTGTCATTTTCCAAAAGCGGCCCAACATAAACTGTGCTCCCCCGTCTCCATTCCTAGGGGAGTGAGTTTCTGTTCTACGAGACCAAGACTGACAATTGCAAGGACTTTTGTGGATTTTTGTGGACTGGTCAGTTAATTGTTTGTCCTCTGTTCTCAAAGAGGACCATAACATAAGAGAGGTGATGCCAGGACTTGCAAGTGAATGGGATTTAAGTGAGGCAGGGCTGTGCAAAGTCACCAGCCTCACTTTATCCTCCAGAGCCATCTGGGTCCAATGGCAAAATATAGATCAGGATGACTGGAGATGGCCCAGGATGCGGTGGGGAACCTTGGCCTTTTCAAGCTGAGGTCTTTAACAGGTCTCAGTTTGACTGAGGCAGCACCCATTCAACAATTAAGGCTTAATAAGGATTGAATCAGTCAACAAACATTTGTTGAACACCTACACAGAGCCAGGCACTGAGCTAAGCAAAAGACAGTCTATTGCTCTCAAAGAGCTTACAGTCTAATGGGGGAGACAACAAACAACTGTGTATGAACATGCTATAGAAACAGGATAGGTTGGAAATAATCAGCAGAGGGAAGGGACTGGAATCGAGAGGGATGGGGAAAGGCTTCCTGTAGAAGGTGGGATTTTAGCTGGGACTTGAAGGAAGCCAGGAGGCGGAGATGAGCCAGATGAGTGTTCCATGCATGGGGGAAAATGTCTGGAACTGAGAGATGGACTTTCTTGTTCAAGGAACAGCAAGGAGGCCAGTGTCAAGGTTCTGGGGGACAGCGTGTAAGGTGAAAGAAGACTGGGAAGGTGTGTGTTGGGGGGGGGGGCAGGCAGGTTATGAATGACTTTAAATGCCAAGTAGAGAGTTTTATATTTGGTCCTAGAGTCATAGGGAGTCAGTGAAGTTTACTGAGGTGGGGTTGGAGGGATATGTGACCTGATCAGAGAACAACATTTTAGGAGAATCACTTTGACTCCTAAATAGAGGAGAGATTGGTGTGAGAAGATACTTGTGGTAGGGATACCAGTCAGCAGACTCTTGCAATAGTCCAGCCATGAAGTGTTAAGGGCCTCCATCATGAGGGTGGTGATGTCAGAGGAAAGAAGGAGGGGTATTTTGGAAACAAAATCGATAGACTTTGGCATAAAGGCACGATTGGATACAGGGAGGGAGAAAGAGTGAGAAATGAAGGACAACACCTAGGTTGTGAGCCTAGTCAGGGAGGATGGCTGGGTCCTAGATAGTACTCAAGAGGTGAGGAAGAGGGGAGGATTGGGGGAGAAAGAGAATGAATTCAGTTTGTCTACCTGACTTTCAGTCTGAGATGTCTAATAGGCAGTTAGAGATGTAAGACGGGAGTGCAGCAGAGAAATTAGGACTAGATAAGTAGATTTAAGAATCATCAACATAGAAAGTGGAATTAAATCCATGTGAACTGATGAAATCACCAAGTGAAATAGTATAGAGGGAAAAAAAAGAGGGCTCAGGGCAGAGCCCTGTGGGATTGTCTAGAAATGTATCCAACATGGGTGCAATTGTTTTTTAAAAAGAGTCTATTGGAGACAAGTATAAAGGACTCACAAAGGAAAATGCTATCCATATCCAGATAAAGAAATGGTGAACTCAGAATGCAGATTGAAGTATATTTTTTTTCACTTACTTTATTTTTTTCTCATGGTTTTATTTTCTTTTGATCTGTTTCTTCTTCCATAACTGTGACAAATATGGAAATATGTTTTACATGATAGCACATGTATAAACTACATACATTTTCAGAAGAGGGAAGGGAGAAAAATATGGAACTCAAAATCTTGTAAAAATGAATGCTAAAGGGGTGGCCAGGTGGCTCAGCGAGTAAGAGCACTGGCTCCAGTGTCGGGACGACCTGGGGATGAAATCCAGGCTCAGATACTTAGCACCACACCCAGAAATAACTGGCCATGTAACCTTGAGCAAGTTACTTAACAACGATTGCTTTAAAAAAAAAATGAATGCTAAAAATTTTCTTGATGTGTAAATGGGGAAAAATAAAATACTATTTATATTTTTAAAAGGTTTATTGGTACTTTTTATTCTTATATCACTGTTACTTCCTAATATATTTTCCCTCCCTCCATTAAATACTCCTTCTAAACAAAGAGAAAGTATAAAGCAAACAAATTTGGGCAGCATTCTACATCCATAATCCATAAACCTCTTCTCTGTGGAGAAAAGGGAAATATAAAAGGTGTTCAAAAAATCTTAGTGCAGTTTTAAGCCAGTAAAGCTAAAAAATGTGCTTTTGAAACACCTCATATTTCATCATCAGTTATCTCAAATTAAGATTGGTCAGTCTGTTAAACTGAATTCTGATATCTTTTCTTCTCCTCTGGTCTATAACGTGGAGTCTGTAAACTTGATTAAATATATATATATATATTTTGATAACTGTATTTCAATATACTTGGTTTCCTTTGTAATTTTATATATTTTATGCATTTGGGATGTGTGTGTGTGTGTGTTCGGGGAGGGTTAGCACTTTTGGTGTGAGGGGTTGCTGAGTCCTTTCCAAAGCTACTCAGCTACCTTTGCTTTTCACTTTTACCCAACTGTCACCTGGGCCCCAAGAAGCTGTAGTGTACACATAGCCACATCCCAGTAAAACTGTTTCAGTAGATGGGCTATGCCAGGTTGAGGACAGCCAAGAGGCTTCAAACCTGTCAGTGAGTTGGGAGGTATCTACCCCAAGAATGTGAAGACTTCCCTCGGAGAAGTGGGTGGATGAGAACAATTTGTTCCAGTGCCATGAAGCTGGCTGAAGTGTGCCCTGTGGGGCACTTGGAGCTTGGTCAGACATCAAAGACACCAAGGTCATCCACTGCATCCTGGGCCATCACCAGTCATCCTGACTTTTGTCTTTTTGCCACTGGATTTTGATGACTCTGGAAGAGAGAATGAGGTGGACGACATTGTGCAGCCCTGCCTCACTTAAATCCAATTGCTGTGCAAGTCAAGATGTCGCCTATGATGTCATTGGTCCTCGAAAATCGAGGATGAACAATAACAAACATTTAATGCATTTAAAGACATTCTTCTATAGGTTCTATCGACTTCGCCAGCCTACAAAAGGGGTCCACAACACAAAGAGCTGGTCTAGAAGGCCCTCCCTATTTCTTCCTATCCCGCATCTACTCATCTAATTTCTACCCATCTTTCACAGTCCAGTTCAAATGCCGCCTCCTCCATGGAACCTTCCTTTATTGTCCCCAACAAAAGTGATCTCTTTCTTTGATGAAATTCCTATCATTCTACTCGTTCCTCTCCTAAGTGATGACCACGCTCTTCCTTGGCCTAGTTGAGAGGCAGCAGGTTATGTAGATTAAAGAGTGAAGACTTGAGTTAAGATTCTACCTCAGATGGCTGCTGGTTGCTGTCCTTCATTCTCAAACAGGACCAAAATGACGTCACCACGTTAAAGTCAAGTTTCAATGTGTCCAGCTGTGGCTGGTCAGACCAATAGGAGCTCAGAACACGCTACCACAGGTCAGGTACAAATAGTCCGTGTGAACTTTTGGGGTGGATACTCTAACTTTGCGCATCCTGTGTTTCCTTTGAGCTATTTCATTTCTTTTTTGCTCACAGAGCACAGCACCTTCTCTGATGTGGGCATGCCATGCTGAGCGGTCCTGTACCAGTGTCTCCCACGTCACACAATCAATTCCAAAGTTCTTAAGAGAGACCTTGAGAGTGTCCTTGTATTGCTTCTTCTGACCACCACGTGAACACTTGCCCTCTGTGAATTCTCCATAAAATAGTCTTTTTGGAGAGTGTACAGTTTTGCATTCAAATAACATGGCCAGCCCAATGGAGTTGTGCTCTCTGAAGTTGAATGTTTGGCAGTTTAGTTGAGTGAGGACCTCAGTGTCTGGTCCCTTATCCTGCCAGGTGATCTTCAGAATCTTCCTAAGACAATTCAAATGGAAGGGATTCACTTTCCTGGCCTGGCGCTGGTGGACTGTCCAGGTTTCACAGGCACACAACAATGAGGTAAGCACAATGGCTTTGTAGACCTTCAGTCTGGTAGTCAGTCTAATACCTCTTCCCTCCCATAATTTCCTTATAAGCCTCCCAAACAGAGCTAGCTTTGGCAGTGCATGTATCAACCTCAGAATCAATGTGTACATCCCTATAAAGTATACTACCAAAGTAAGTGAACTTATCCACAGCATTCAGAACTTCTCCAATTGCTGTACTTATTGGCTGAATGACCATGGGCCAGTCACATAACCCTTTTAAGTCATGCCAGGGTATTATTATGATAATCAAATGAGAGAATGTATTAAAAAGTACTTTGTCAACTTTAAAGCACTGCATACATGTGAGATGCTATTAATTATCATCATACTTATCTCCCTTAGTACATACTCTGAGATCCAAGAGGAAAAGAACCATCTCTAATTCAAATCTGTATCCTCTTCCATTCCCACAGGTACTTAATAGATATTTACTAAATACAATATTTTTAAACTTTATCATTCTTGGGGTTTTTTGGTCTATGTTTTCTTTTGCAATGTGGCTAACATGGAAATATGTTTTCGTATGACTGCACATGTCTAATCAAATTGATTGCCTTCTCAAGGAAGAGAGAGGGAGGGAGAGAATTTGAGACTCAGAATTAAAAAAAAATAAACAGTTAAAATTGTTTTTATATTTAATTGGGAAAAAGAAAATATTATTTTAAAAACTACAAATTTTAAAAATGAATGTTAAAAATTTTTGTTTACATGTAATGTAATTGAGGAAAAAATAAAGAGTGATGTAAAAATATTTGCTAAATAAAGAATGGTTATAGCTAAAAAATAACTGAAATTTATATAGTATTTTAGTGCCTCACTACAATAGGAAGAATACTTTACAAACATCTCATTTGATCCTTAGAATAACCCTGTGAGGTAGGTGCTTTTGGACTTATTCCTATTTTACAGATTTCACCAGAATTGAAGATTAAATTGGGTGAGTGACTTTCTCAGGGTCATGCTGATAGTAAATGTCTGAGGAAGAATTTGAACTAAGATCATCCCAGCTCTAGAACCATCATACTATTTATGGCATCATGACCCCTTTTTCTCCCTATATCTGGAGCTGATCATACATGTAGGCAGAGTAGAGGGACTTTCTATGGGGTGTGATACAAACACAAATCTCCCTAAGCAAAAATATCTGTAGTACCAGCTCTTTTAAAGTCTACCTTGTTGGCCCATTTGAATGTTTCCTTTGGCATTGAAGGCTCATGGTAATATTAATATAGCGTTAGGTACAAGGGGAACACAGCTATCATCGCCCATTACTATGTCATCATTAAGTGGTTTATTCCATTTCCACCAGTGTGACCTTGGTCCAAGTTCTGTCTCTGGTGCATTTTGACTCTGTGACCTTAGCTACATAGTGGCTCCTAAGCTACATAATAATAATAATAAACAATTATACTATGTGCTAATTATACACTGTGTGCCTTGTAATTAGTATCTGATTTGATCCCCACAACAGCTTTGGAAAGTAAGTTGCCCAGAGTCACACAGCTAATGAGTATCTGAGGTGTGATTTGACCTCAGGTCTTTCTTGCTGCTTCTAGCGGCATCTACGAATCAAAGTAATAGAATGGGTGTGAATCTTTGTTGGTAGAAGGAAGTTCCACACTTGGAAGCCTCCTTCACTGACGATATCATGGGGAAATAGGGGGTGGGAGGATGGGGAAAGATTTCAACCAATAGAGATCCTACAGGATCCTACAGGAGTATGCTGAGGAGACTAGAGATAAGTCAAGGGTTTGTTTGTTGTATTTGTGTGGGGTTTTTTGTTTTGTTTTGTCTTTTTGAAGAGAGTTTTAGGAGTATGAGGAGTAAAGGACTGAAACATGGTGTGGGGAAAGGCATAGGTCGGGAAGAGTTAGCCAGAGGGTATAAATGAGGACATATCCACAGGAGGGTGTTGATGGAGAGCGATTGAAAACACTTTTGATCTCCTTCATAGTCTTGCCAGGTGTCAGAGCCCCAAAAGACCAGAGCAATGATCCTGCTCGGGTCTGCTCCAGAGTTGGCCCAGGGTGCCAATCCAGGCATCTGCCTCCTCATCCCAAATCTCCCTTTCCTCACCTCCTCACCCTTCCTCATTCTAGTATATCCAATCAGTTGCTGAGTTTTGTTGAGTGTATCTCTGAAACATGTCCACTTTTCTCTGCTCCTAAATGCCCAGTACTCTATATCAGGCCCTCGTTACCTCTAACCCATATTATTTTAATGCCTTCTGATTGTTCTTAGTGCCACAGATTTCTTCTGTCTCTAACTCATCCCTTACGTAGCCACCACAGTGATCCTTCAAAACCACAGCTCTAACCATGTCACACTTTCCTGCCCCTCAATAAGAATTAACAGCTTCCTAATTTCTCTAAGATGAAGTATAAATTCTTCTATTTGACATTTAACCTGACTCCAGTTGCCTTTTCCAGGGTTATTACACCCTTTAAACACTCTGTGGTCCATCATACTGGCCTTCTTGTTATTCTTCACCAACTCCCATCTCTTTGTGCTTACATTAGACTGTAAGCTCTTGTATCCCCAGTGCTTAGCACAGTACCTGGCACAAAGTAGGCCCTTAATAAATGTTGATTGATTGCATAGGTTGTCCCTCATGTCTGGAATGGATTCCCTTCCTATCTTTGCCTCTTTCTTCAAAGTTAAACTCAAACACCATCTTTTACATGAAGCCTTTCCTGCTCTTTAGTTAAATGCACCTCCTTTCCAGTCCCTTGTGTGTGTATGTATGTATGTATATACATATTGTGCACATACCTGTATGTATGGACTCGAACTGTGATTTCTTAGTACAGGGAACTCCCCACAAGAAATTTCCCCCACGAGTGCAGATTGGCACCTCTGTACCCTTTCACCTTAGAGAGTTGCACTGAGAGGTTTAAGGACTTGCACAAAGTCACAAAACCAATGTGTGAGGTAGAACTCAAACCCAGGCTTTCCTGACCCCAAGACCAGCTGTCTACCCACTATTCTGTGTCTACCCACTATGCCTTTCAGCATAAACACTTTGTATTTGCTTTGATATACTTTGTATACCCAGGTTGTCTTCCCTGTGGGATGAGAGAGCACCTGCTTCCCCTTCTACATGGCAGAAGAAGGAAGGAAGGAAAAAACCTCAGTCCTTCCTTTTGCCCCTTGCTTCTAGTTTTGAAGAAAACAGTTTCGCATCCACACGCATATAGACATACATACACCAGGGGCCAACTGGTTGCCAGGCTCAATCCGTTGCTAGGAAAGCTGATTGTATCAGTTCCAGGGCCTATTCAAAGAGCAAGGGCAGGTGTTTGGGACAGGAGTACAGTGCTTTGAAGCAGAGTCACCTGGAGGGTCACTCTGACCCCAGGCCCATTGCTAGCTACCAGGTAATTGACCATCTGTCCAGGAAACCGAAGGTTTTCGTGGCTTATTAGTAGATAGCTAGCAAGGCTGAATTCAGGCGTCTGGGCCAATAAAAATGGGATGGGTAGGATAGCTAGTGAGGCAGGAAAAGGACTCCAGTTATTCTTTAGTATCTTGACTCCTTTTGGAAGTGAAAATTCCAAGCTCTGACCCAGCTTTCTACTTCATTTGTATTTACAGTTTCCAATCGCATTTGTATCTATGATCTCATTCTGGCATCCCAATCTAAGGGCCATGAGGCAGGTTATTGTTAAATTCATTCTACAGATGAGGAAAATGAAGCAACCACTTTGTTCAGTCCCAGAGCCAGTTAGCAGCTGAGACAATCAATCGACAAACATTTATTAAGTGACTGATATGTGTTAGGCACTGGGCTAGGTGATAGGGATCCAGAGAAAAAAAAGAAACAATCCCTTCTCTCAAAATTTGACATTCTACCAGGGTAAACAGTACATACCGGGAAGGAAGGGGAGGATTTTCTGAGGAAGAAATAAGAAGGGATTGGAGATAAGGTATTCTGTGTGAAGAAAAAAAAGGAAGGTCAGTCTTTAGCTAGACTGGGAAATTGAGTCATGTATAATGAAATAGATTGGGACCTGGGTGCAAAGGGCTTTAAAAGCAAGACAGAAGAGTTCCTATTTTGTCCCAGAATCAATGGGAAGCCAGTGGAGATTATTAAGGACATGGTCAGATTTGTGTTTTGGTAGCTGTGTGGAGGCCACACTGAACTGAGGTATGGACAGAGAAATTGACAATAACAGAGACTTAAACTCCATCCCTTCTCCTCCGAAGGAGTGCTGCTTGGTCTGGAGTCAGGAAGATCTGAGTTCAAATCCAGCCTCAGATACTTACTGGTTTTGTGATCCTGGGCAAGTCACTTAACCTGTTTGCCTTAGTTTCCTCATCTATAAAATGACAATGATAATAACCATTAATAATAATAATATATAATATTATATATAATAATAATAACTGCCCCCTGGGTCTGTTGTGAGGATCAAATGACGTAATAAATGTAAAGCACTTAGCACAGGGTCTGGCATATAGCAAACACTATACAAACATTGTTGTTGTGAGGCCTCAGGGAGCATCTAAATCCACCTCCATCATTTTACAGAGGATGTCTGTCTTTTTAAATTCTGCCTTGATAATCCATTGTGTTAGCCTTCTCTCCCACCTTGGGGTCATATGTAAATTTGGTGAACATGCCTTTACTCAAGTTATTGACAGAATAATAAATAGTACAGGGGACACTGCACCGGAGACTTCCTGCTATGTTAACTTTGAAGCATTAACAAATACTTTGAGTCCAACCATCTACCAGGTTAAGAATCTATTTAATTTCGGAGGCTAGGTGGCACAGTGAATTGGCCCTGGAGTCAGGAGGACCTGAGTTCAAATGTGGCCTCAGACACAACACTTACTAGCCGTGTGACCTTAGACAAGTCACTTAACCCCAATTGCTTTGCCCTTCCCCCTCCAAAAGGCAAAAAAAAACACCCCAAAACTATTTAATTATCTTATCATGGAGTCCTCATCTCTCTACCTTCTCCAGAGAATAGTGTGAGATACTTTATCACAATCTTTGTTAAAATCTGTGTGAATTGTATCTGCAGCATCCTCCCCTAACCTACTGGCTTGGTAGTTCCTGCCAGAAAACAAAGTGAGGTTAATTTGGTCTGACCTGTTCTCCGGGAAGCCATGCTGGCTCATTGTAATCACCACTCCCTTTTCCAGGTGTCTGCTAACCATCCCGTTAATGATCTCTGCTAGAGTTTTCTAAGGAATTGAAGGCAAACTCATTGGCCCTTATGGTTTGCAGACTGTTCCCTTTACTTTTTGCAAATGAGGACATTTGCCTTTCTCCAGTCTTGTGGCAACTCACCCATTTTCCACAGTCTTTCAGATATTACTGTCAGTAACCATCTCGTCGGCCAATTTCAGGGTTGGAAATACAATTCATCTGGGCTATGAGGTTTGCCTTCATCAAGGATAAATAGGCGCTCTCTTACTATCTCCTTACTTTTCTTGGGAATCAACAAATCCCAACTCGGTCATTTTCATTCCATCAGTGTGAGGGTTAATTGCAAGGAAAATGAGGATTGAGCAGCCCAGCTTTCTCTCTTGGGTCCATTATTGTTATTGTCCCACCCACTTCAAGCCAAGGTATTATCTCTCCCTTGACTCTCCTCTGCCCCTTATGTAGTTTTAAAAAACAACAGCTGACAAACAAAACGGTGCTTTTGTTATGTTATTTCCCTCACAAACCCTAACTCCTTCTGAGCTTTTATACCCCTGTGGTTATTTTTCCAGGAATGTGCCATGCTCTTAAATTCATCATCTGATTCCTGGCCTTGCTACTATCTTCTGTACATTTTTTTCCTTCAGAATTTATTTATTTATTTTTCGTTTTCAACATTCATTTCCACAAGATTTTGAGTTCCAAATTTTTTCCCCATCTCTCTCCTACCCCCACCCCAAGATGGCAAACTTACTGATTACTCTTCCCCCATTCTGCCCTCTCATATGTTCCCCCCCCACCCCCGCCCCATCCCTCCCTTTACCCCTTCTCCCTTACTTTCTTGTAGGGCAAGATGGATTTCTACACCCCATTTCCTGTATATCTTATTTCCTGGTTGGATGTAACAACAATTTTTTATATTTGTTTTTAAAACTTTCAGTTCCAGATTCTCTCCATTCTTCCCTCCTCACCCACCCCCACTGGAAAGATAAGCAATTCAATATAGATTATTATATATGTGTAGTTAATGAGGTGCAGGCTCTGGGAACCCTCCTTGAGCTCTCCGGGAATCTTCCCAGAAGCATTTGCATGAGGCCATAAGCCTTTCATAGTGGCTCAGCCCAAATCTTTAGCCCTCCTTTGTCCAGCAACTTCCCACCCTTGATCTTCCCAAAATATCTATACCCAAATCAACTGTTCCACCCTTGAACTGGCCTAGCCCACCATAGTCTGTCTACCCCAGGCGGCCTCCAGCAATTTCCCACCCTTAATCCCTCATTACTAGAGTCTGACCTCATCTGACTCCTCCTGAAGACCCTCCCCAAACTCCTCCTCTAGACTACCCCTAGATTCCTCCCACAACGTTTCTGTATATCAGACCCATCTGGCCTCCATAAAGGGAGAAGGCCTGAGAATGAGGTAGCACAGACTTACTTTGTGTCAGATGATTCTGGCCTGCTTGCCCAATGCAAGTGTCACAGATACCGAGGCTCCTTAAGAGTCTACCCATTATGGCGAACTTTGAATTAAAAACTTTGCTTTTCTTTGACTGAGAGAAGACTTGGGTCAAACTCATTCAGCAGGACCCGGCGTGTTGGCATTTTGAGTTCTCGTGCACCCTTAGCCTAAACATCATCGTTATATGATGACCTCCAACATTTAAAAAAATGAACAAGGAAGGGAATCATAAAAAATGTTGAGTGGAGGATGGAGAAGAGTAGGGAGAGACTTTTAAAATTCAATTTATTTATTTACTTTTAGTTTACAACATTCAGTTCCACAATCCCTTTTGTTCCAAATTTTCTCCCCTTTCCTCCTTTCCCCCTCCCCCACTATGGCATCAGGCAATCCTATATAGGTTCTACAAATACCTTCACATTAAACATTAGTCAAGTTGTAAAGAAAGATTATAACCAATAGAGTGAACAATGAGAAAGAAGGGACAAAAGGAAACAAACAAGAGAGAGAGAGCAGGTAGTTTGCTTCAATCTGCATTCAGACCGCATAGTTCTTTCTCTGGATGTGGATCTCTCTTTCCATCATGAGTCTTTTGGGAGTTGTCTTATAACCTTACATTGCTGAGAGGAGCCCAGTCTATCACTGTCAGTTGTCACAGATACAAGGTGTCTGTAATTGTGTACAAAGTTTTCTGGTTCTGCTCTCCTCACTCCGCATCAGATCATATAAGTCTCTCCAGGTTACTATGAAGCCCATCTGCTCCTCATTTCTTACAGCACAATAGTATTCCATTACATGCATATACCACAACTTGTTCAGTCATTCCCCAATTGATGAGCATCCCTGTAATTTCCAATTCTTTGCCAACACAAGGTGCTATAAATATTTTTGTGCATATGGGTCTTCCTCCCACTTGTATGATCTCTTTAGGATACAGCCCTAGAAATGGTGTTGCAGGGTCAAAGGGTATGCACTTTTTTATAGCTCTTTGGGCATAGTTGCAAATTGCTCTCCAGAATGGTTGGATCAGTTCACAACTCCATCAACAATGCATTAGTGTTCCAATCCTCTCTAGCACTTAACTTTTTCCTTTTTTGTCATCTTACCCAATCTGATTGGTGAAATGTGGTACCTCAGAGTTGTTTTGATTTGAATTTCTCTAATCAACAGTGATTTAGAGCATTTTTTCACATGTTTATAGATATTTTTAATTTTTTCCTCTTTAATCTGTTCATATTCTTTGGCCATTTATCAATTGGGGAATGATTTGTATTCTTAAAAATTTGACTCAGTTCTCTGTATATATATATATATTTTTTAAAGCAATCGGGGTTGAGTAACTTGCTCAAGGTTACAGGCCAGGTGTTTCTGGGTGGGTGCCAAGTGTCTGAGCCCAGACTCAATCCCCCAGGTCATCCCGACACTGGAGCTGGTGCTCCCACTTGCTGTGCTACCTGGCCGCCCCTCTCTGTATATTTTTGAAATGAGGCCTTCATCAGAGACACTGGTTGTAAAAATTCTTTCCTAATTTTCCACTTACCTCCTAATCTTGGTTACATTGGCTTTATCTTGTACATTTCATTTTTAAAGCTGTTTGTTGGTGAATTCCTTGTGTCTACAATCATATTGAAGAGGTTACCCACCGAGAGGGTTAGGGTTGCTCTGGAGACCCCAAAATACCAACACACCAGGTCCTGCCGAATGAATTCGACTCAAGTCTTCTCAGCCAAAGAAAAGTAAAGTTTATTAAAAGTTCACTTGCATTAGACAGATGTGAGAGTCAGAGAGGGAGAAAAAAGAGACAGAGGTAGAAACTGCAGGAGATGTCTTTATCATTGAAGTCCCTCATTGCTACTTACCATGCCTCAGTGCCAGCCTTGTAATTTGTTTCCCAAACTCTTCATCTATTTCTGCTTTCTATCTAGGTGATTTAGAGTACTTTCCAGTGATAAAGTCATTTGAGTTTCTCCCTCTGTTGACCTTCACTCATATGCCCTCCACTGTGCTTGAACCATATTGTCCCTGATTTCCTCTTTTGAGTACACCTTCCTAATAAACGGTGCTAGTCCACCCCTTCTGACCTCAGATGCTTGGTGGCTATGTGATCCTGAGTCCTGGAGCACTTAACTTCTGTCTGCCTCAGTTTCCTCATCTGTAAAAGTGGTAATAATAATAATAATAATATTGCCTGCCTCCCAGGGTTGTTGTGAGAATCAGAGTAGCTCATATTTCTGAAGTGTTTTGCAAATGGGAGCTAGCTATTATTGCTATTATTATTGTTACTCTTCCTCCTCCTCCTCCTCCTCCTCCCCCTCCCCCTACTACTACAACACCTACCCACATCCATTGTCAAGAGTTTCATTCCACAGTCTCAGCAATACCTGTTGTGTCTCTATAACAAATTTGTTGCTTAAACTTTGGACATTTGTATATAGCTATTCAAGGCCGGTGTTTATTACTGGTTCCATTCTTGGACTTTGTTTCCTGTGAACTTCTAGGTATCTCCTTCTACTTCCTTTATTATAGCTATTCTTTATGGTATCGGCACTAAATAGGCAGTCTTTTCCTTCCTCCATTCCCCACCCTACCCCCCCTTTTTAAGCCGCTGGTTAGATTTGCAAGACAGCCAGTAAAGATATCTTCACCAGCCTTTGTTAGGTATACTCTGTCTCTGGCCAGGAATCTGTCATGCTTATATTTTAAGCCTTGATTCAGAAGTTCAAGTCTCATTCTTAGACACTTCTCAGCCAAAATTTCCACTTCCCAAGTTAATTTTTCTCTTCTTCATTCCTTGCTTTCCAATGACAACAATGAGGTAAACACAACCTGTTTCTCTATGGTCTTTCATTTTTGACTTGGATTTCATAATCATTGGCAACATTTTTTAGGTTGCTTCTGGCAGTATCATTTGTGCCCACATGAATGAACAAGAGTGGGTAGATGTTATCTGTTTTGGAAAGCCTCCTGAGGTTCTCTCTTATTTCTTGGATAGGAGCCTCAGGAAGACAACAGACATCTTTGTTAACAGTTCAACAAATAGCTGCTTCCATGTCTGTAATGGAAATGCAAATTTAAAGATCTTCCCTGCCCCTAGGCTAAAGTGCACCTGAAGCCTGGGGTGGGAGGCTTGTTTTTCAGTAGATACTTCTTGATTGGCCAGTGAGTCAATAAGGTTGTTACATTCTCTGAGCCAGGAGAAGGCTATATAAGCCCTGATGTGAGGCTTTGTTTTGGGGGGCTCACTTTGAGAAGTGTTCTGTGATTTGATCTGTATTCTGAAAAGCCGTTGTCCAGAGGCCCCCCCCTCTTTGAAAAACCCAGATGTTGACTGGGTATGGATGTAATGGTTGGACAATTTGGAAATCTGTCTACTTGATCTGTTTCTGTCTTGATAATTCTGCCTGGATGCTTTGAAGTTCGGGGTGCTGACCTTTTTCCCCTGAACAAGGTAAACGATATATGTCTGACTGATTAAAGTAAGCTTGTTAACCCATTTTGAGTTGCTTTCCTTTATCAAAGCAGATCCAAGAACCTGTATGGGCGGCAAACCCTGAGGACGTGCTTGGGGTGCTTGCTGCTACAATGTCCCTAAGCATCAAATCACCAAGTACTACTATTTCTCTATTATATGCCATCTTTTCCAGAGCAATCAGCTCCTTCCTCTTCAACAAGAGCCTCCAAAATGATTTTTTTAAGCTCTAATTATACAACTGTCCTTTTCTTTCCTTTTCTCCCCTGTACGGACATGTGGTGCAGCAGATAAAGTTTGGGACTCGGGGATCAGGAAGACCTGAGTTCCAATATTGTCCCAGACACTTAGCTGTATAGTCTTGGGTGAATCATTATCTTCTCAGTCTGTTTTCTTATCTATAAAATGCTATTGGTAATAAATGCTATAATAATAGCATCTACTTTGCAGGGTAGCTGTTAGCATCAAATAAATTAACATGTGTAATCTGCTTTGCAAATCTTAGGGAGCTGTTTAAATGCTCTCTAATATAATTATATTTATAATCAATAATTATGTAATAACATTATTATACACTTTGACATCCTGATAAGAGTCATTTCCCTTTCTCTACGTCAGCTTCCTTTTTTCCCTTCCCCATTGAAGTCTTGCATTAATCTGTTTTCAGAACACTTCATTCTTCCTAATAATCTGGAGTATGAGAGGTGAGTTCTTCAAGTTCCTTCACCTTTTCCAGAAGGTAGATCAGCTTATACTTTGTGACATTTAAAAAGTTCAAGAGATATGGTTTCTGGATAATTTAATCATTTTAGTAACAAGACTAGCATGTTTATGAATAAGAACTGATCAATGGCCCTCTCAAATGCCAAAGACTACTTATGATGGTGGGCTTACAGTGTATATGCCTTTGGAAGAACAGTATTCCTGAGAGTGGCAATCAACTCTCATTGGTTAACAATTAATGAGACAATGAATCTTATAATGAGACGTGGGCTCATTCTAATGAGGGTCTTAGGGGTACTGACTTGGATCACCCAAGGCTTGGTCAAAGAGACCAATATACATATCAAAAAGGGAATCCACTCCTATTCCAGGTGTCTGACCAAACTTCATAAACTGGAATTCACCAATTCTCTCAGTCTGTTTGGGTAAGGCTTTGTCCAAGATTTCCCAAATGGATGAATTTCTGGATAAAGAGATAGAAAAGGGGGAAAACCTTGGTCCTTATTTGATAATTAGTTATTAATATGAGAGAGAAATTTCTCTCAACTTAGAACACAAATAAGTCTCTTGGCTGTGTCAGTAACACAAATAAAATATGGTTGATACAAGTCACACGATTTCCCCTACCCTCCATGCTGCTTGGTGTTTCCAGTCTCAGAGTATTGGTTGGGCATTTACATTTTCATTTTTAAGTCTTTACATAGATTCTTCTTGACATCTTTATTTTCATATCCCCTGGATTTCCCTTTACAGTCTTCCTCTTCTCTCCCAGAAAGTCATCCATTGTTACAAAGGAGAAAAATTTTTAAAGAAAAAGAGGAAAAATTGATTAAAACAAATCATAACATTGAAAATAATCTAACCTATGCACTGTGTTATACTTATGGATCCATAGGATCTGCAAAGGAATGGAGGAAGGTTATCTTCTTATCTGCCTTCTTTGGAAATCACATTTGTTCTTTGTGATTTGTATATAATTCAGTTTTGATTACTTTTCAGTTCATCTTGTTTCCATTTACATTGCAGACTAGGTGTACATTGTTTTCCCAGCCCTGTTTACTTCACTTAGCATCAGTAAGTAGAAGTCTTTCCATATTTCTCTGTATTGCTCATATCCATGGATTCTTAAAGCACAGTAAGATTCCATTATATTCACACACCACAATCTGTTTATAACCACCCCCCAATCGAAAGTCCCTTTTATTTTCATCTTTAAACAAACCTCTAAGCCCAGTTAGAGCCAAGCTATACTCATTTTGATTCTTCTGTCATTTGTTGTTCAGTCGTTTTCAGTCGTGTCCAACTCTACAGTGACCCCATTTGGGGATTTCTGGGCAAAGACACTGAAGTGGTTTGCCATTTCCTTCTCCAGATCATCTTACAGATGAGGAAACTGAGGCAAACAGGGTGAAGTGATGTGCCCAGGCTCACAGACTAAGTGTCTGAGGTCAGATTTGAATTCAAGATAACGAGTCTTCTTGACTTCAAATCTAGCACTCTGCCCACTGTGCCCTATCCCCCCAATTTTGTTCAGTTGTTTCAGTAGTGTCCAACTCTTTGTGATCCCATTTGGAGTTTTCTCAACAAAGATACTAGAATGATTTACCATTTCCTTATCCAGCTCATTTTACAAATGAGGAAACTGAGGCAAACAGGGTTAAGTGACTTCTCCAGGGTCACACAGCTTGTCTCTGAGGCTGGATTTGAACTCAGGTTCTCTCTCTCTTTTTTTTTTAATTTCTAAATATTTTTATTTCAAATCCCCTTCCCACCCCTTCCCAAAAAGACATGGGTCTGAACAACAGTCATAAAAAGGAGATACAAACACAAGAGTCAAATGTCTCCCACAGCAACACTTACAAAAAAACTGGTAATTTTACATGGGATTTCCAAACAGGACCTGCAGCAGCTACTAAACATGCCTATTAATACAATATATACAGACAATCCCCCTTCTGTAACTGATCTACAGGTGCCTCCAAACATCCCCCCACACCCAAGAAAAATACCAAAACACACCCAAAGTGCATTTGTTATGTTTATATCTAAACATCTTCCCCCTCCCCCATACTCTTCCCCCCTTAAAGATTGACCTGCAAGTGTATTTTTAACCATTTAGTACATTTTAGTAGTTATGAAAATAAATTATACAGCAACTATTTTAATAAATTAAGCTCAAAAAAGATAGGGGATAAGGGGAAGGTGGGGAGACAAGTGTCCAAACTGAGCGGGAAAAGAAGCCAGGTCCCTTTGGGTTGGTGGTAGTGAGGAGGATTTCAAGAAGGGCTCACATTTGGGGGTGGGAGGTGGAGGGGAAGGTACTGGTTAGCCTCTGGTTGAGAACAAGCAAACAACCTGAGCCCAGATTGGATACCCTACTTTTTTTTTTTAAAGCAATTGGGGTTAAGTAACTTGCTCAAGGTTACACGGCCAGTTATTCTGTGTGGGTGCAGAGTATCTGAGGCCGGAACCAATCCCCGGTCTCCTGACGTCGGGCCGGGGCTCTTACTCACTGTGCCACCTGGGCGCCCTGATACCCTACTTTTTAAAGTTTCCCTAGAACACAAGTAGACAGAAATGGTTTTGTCACTGACAACACCAGGTTCTGCATTCACACAAGCTAATCTTCTAAGGGACCAGGGTCTGGATTTTTATGTTCTTTGGAAAATTCATAGTGCAACTCTAGGGGTTAGAACCTTCCCAAGAGAGAATCCCGGGTGGGAGAAATCAAGCAAATTGAACTCAGGCCTTCTTGATTGCAGTCACAGCATTCTGTCCACTGTGTCACCTAGCTGCCATTTTGCTTGCCTAGCCTTAAATCCATCATCATCCCCTCTACATAGAACGAATGAATACCAAAGCACTGCTTCTGTGCTCTGGATTCATCATGATTGTCATTTCTTGGAGCAAGATATTTCATTATCTTCATACGTGTACTTTTTTTTAGCCATTCATCAATCCATGGGCACATACTTTATTTCTGACCCTTTGCTACCACAAAAAGTAAACCTCTTTTTGTTTTTATTTTTTAACTACTTGGAAATATTTATGCCTCTAACTGATCCCAACCCTAACTAAGCTCCTGGTTAATTCTTTGGTAGCCAATTGTCACTTAATAATTTGACAAGCCATTTGACTCTCCTTGGTCTCAACAACTCTGTAGTCAAACCCTTTCCCTGACCTATTGATGCTTATATATTGTCAAATCCCAACAGCCACCTCTTTTAATCAGATGATGTTGAACAGAGCTGGAAGAAATCACTCAACTGAGTTAACTGGGTCAACTACAAATTTTGTTATCTAATCTCATCTAGGCCTTCACCAAAAGACAAGAGGTCTTCCAAGGATTTTGGAAAGGGCTTTTGAAAAAAAAATGTTATTTCTTAATATTTCTAGAGAAGCTAAAAAAAAGTTTTTAACATGCTTCTAGTTACTCAGGTTCACAACTTTGGTGTTATCCTTGACTCCAGGCAACTAGATGGCAGTGAGTAGAACACTGGGCTTAGGGCTAGATTGTGAGCTCCTTGAGGGCAGGGGCTTTTTGTCTTTTTTTTAATCTCTAGCACTTACCAGAGTGCCTAGAACATATTAGACACTTAATAAATGTTTATTGATTGATCAAATCCGACCTCAGATACTTACTAGTAATATGACCCTCGGCAAGTCACTTAACCACTGTCTGCCTCAGTTTCTTCAACTATAAAATGGGCATAACAGCAGCTACCTCATAGAATTGTTGTATCAAATGAGATAATATTTGTAAAGCATTTAGCACAATGCCAGGCATATAATATGCACTTAAGAAATCCTATTCTCTTCCTTTCCCACTTCCTCAATGTTCTGTCCCTATATATCTGATTAGGTGCCAATTCTTGTTATTTCTACCCTCATAATATTTCTTATATCCATCCCCTTAACTTTACTCACAAGACTACTTCCTTAGGTCAGGTTGTCATCATTTCTTACCTGGATGATTGAAGTAACATTCTGATTGGCTTTCCTACCTTGGATTTCTCCCCTTTCCAATTCATCTTCCATTCCAAACAGCTACCAAAATTATTTTCCTAAAGCACAGGTCTGACCATTACTTCTAGAATCAAAAATAAGCTCCTTTGCTTAGAGTGGAACCTTCTCATATCCCCATGTATTGTTTTCTTTGCTATTTTTCTGGGTATGAGGTAATTTTTTAAGTTTGAATTTGTCTTATTCTTAGTGACTAATAATGATCTAACCTCAAACTACCTTTCTGTCCTCAATATACAATACTCTATAGTCCAGCTAAACCTTTGTTAACCCCTCCCACATGATGTTACCTTCACTCTACATATTTTAGACTCTCCCTATGACTGGAATATTTTCTGATCTCATTTTTTCTTCTTGGAATTTTTTGTTTCCCTCAAATCTCTGCTCAAATGGCATCTTCTATATGCAGCCTTTCCTGCTAAGGTCAATGTCTCCTTAAGTAATTTTATTTCAAAATCCTTACCTTAGAGTAGATTCTGACAGGGATATCATACTCTGAGAGCATTTTATGAGAGTATTTTTCTGATACCTTAGCCATTATAGTCACTTTCTGATTCCTTGGCTGGGTATACCTATGCATAGCAGGTGATATGACCAATCTCTACTAGAACATGGTTTAATGCTTTCACTATGTCTTCCAGAGACAGAAAATCAACACGTACAGACTCCAAAGACTTGGTGACGAGTTGCAGTAGGCATATTTCTGATATATCCATGTATATAGCACAAGTAGATAGCACTTTCCTTTCAACACATTGAACAGAGATTGTATGCTTTGTATCGATATCTGCTATCATTTTGGTCCAGCAAAGTCTTTTTCTCTCTAATTGAGGAGCTATCTAGTGACCCAAATGTCTAAAGTCATCATGTGGTACCTTCATGGTTATATAGTAAAATACACGTGTCAGTAAGTTGTTTCCTGGTACCATGTGTAGGAACAGCTAGTCTAGTAATGTACGCCATTGCACAGCTCCAATCCATGCCATTATAGTAACGTTAAGGTGCCATCCAAAGAATGGAACAAATTCTCACTTAAAGAATTGGGTTGGCTCCTTCCCTTTTCTAGTATCACTCACTGTTTTCAGTTCTTCCCATTGCAGCAGGAACCTATGGCCAGTCATTCAAGGAGAAATAAAAGGGACTTGCTTGAAGGGACATACTTCACATACACTCTGTACTCATCAGTTCTCATCAGCACAGTCATATTCTGTTCTATTCATGCACCACAACTTGCATACATGTCCTTCAATCATGAATGAATTGGATTTAAGTGAGACAGTGTTTCACAAAGTCATCAGCCTCACTCTCCCTTCCTGAATCATGGAAGTTCAGTGGTAAGACAAAAGTCAAGGTGAAAGGCGATGGACAAGGATGCAGTGAATGACCTTGACATCTCTGATGTCTGACCAAACTATACGTGTTCCACAGCTTCAGCTGCCTTCACAACCCCTGGAACAAATTGTTCTCATTTTCACTAGGGGGAAATCTTCATGTGCTTGGGGTAGACATCCCCCTTAACTCACCAATGGGTTTGAGATCTGTCAGTTACTCTCAGACTAGTTTAGCCCATTTGTGATAGTTTGACCAGAGCAGAGTACAAGAGAGACTCTTATTTCCTATTCCTAGAAGCTACACCTCTATTAACATAGCCCAAGAATACATTTGTATTTGGCTATTGTGTCACAAACTGCTATCTAACCATGCCTCCTGCATCATGTATTTATGATGTTGATTATTTTTTTGGACCACAGTACAAGACTTTCCATTTATCTCTATTGAATTGTATGTGGTTTCCTTTAATTCTAGCCTGTCATGAACTTCTTGGTTCCCAATTCTATCATCCATAGGTTCATAAGACAGAGTCATAAATTCAGAGGTAAAAGACACCTTGAAAGCTCAACACCTTCATTTTAAAGATGATGAAACAGAGCTAGAGATCACTCCCAGCCTTCTGCCATACTAAGCATGCCATATGTGCCCTTATCCAAGTTATTGATTAAAAAATATTAAGGAGCATAGGGCCAAGCTGAGATCCCTGGGGTGGTCCACTAACAGTCTCTTCTGCTGTGATGCAATGGGAAAAGTTCTGGATCTGAGTTCAAATCTTACTTTTGCCAAATGTGACTTTGGGCAAGTCAACTTTCTAGGCCTCATTTTCTTCATCTATAAAACTAGGAGATTGGACTGGACCCCCTCCCAGATCCTTTCCTGCTTTAACTCTTAAGACCTGATGTGACCATCAATGACTACTTTTCCAGTTCAGCAACTGAACTTGCTCCAAATCTGCTATTAGTGATCTAGTCCAACCCCCTCCGTCTCATCCACAAGAATAGTACAAAATGCTTTACCAAATCTAGATGAATTACACCTACATAATTTCCCTGATATACCAGTTTAGCAACTTGTAGGGGGAACCCAATAAGAAATAAATTTAGTCTGGCAATACATGTTGTGGTGTCAATGGCTAATTCACACTGAGGTGTTAATGACTGATGAGGCTTAATTTATTTCTCCTCCTAGATGGCCTTGCATGGTAAAAGGAGAACTGAGAAACAGAACAATAACCACAAAACAATGGAAAATGAATGTTGAAAAGTCATGGAGAATTTCAGTCACAGGTCCAAGGAAGACATGTAAGAAGACCTGTGAGGTTCACAATATGGGATGTTGTATGTATTTTTAGCCTTTCTCACTTTATTGATTGATTTTTGCTTATTTTTTCTCTTCTTCCTTTAAAAAATTATGATTTGTTATATAGGGACCATCTCCAGTCCTCCTGATCTCTATCTGGCCACTGGACCCAGATGGCTCCAGAGGAGAGAGTGAGGTTGGTGACTTTGCACAGCCCTCCCTCTCTGAAATCCAATTCACTTGCAAGTCGTGGCATCGCCTTCCAGATGTCATGGTCCTCTTGGAGAATGAAGGACAAATAACAGCATTTGTTATGTAGAATGGCTCTCTGGGAGGTGGGGAATAGGGATGCTAGGAGAAATTTTGGTGATATAAATCAAAAGATATCAATAACTTTTATTTAAGAGGAGAGGGGGACTTGGAGAAACAGATCTTAAGCCAAAGAAATGAAGCAATAATGAGGGACTTTCAGACATGATAGTAAGCTCTAGTAAAACAGATTTCTTTATGCCCTTCAAATTGGACCACGTAGGCTGACAACTAATAATAACGCCGGCTCTTTCCAATTTACAAAGCACATTAAAGTCCATTATGAGTGCTTACATCAGCCCTGTAAGGTAAGCAGCCCAGGCTACTTATTATAAAAATATGGAAATGGGGGCCCTCTTAGTCTATCCCAGAGCCTTTCAGTTAGACAGCGCTGCTTCTCTGCCTACCCTTCTCTCCCATCTCCCTATCCCCAATCACTGGGAAAACAGGATGATGAAATGGAAGCCCTGCAGCTGCTGACTGTCCTATCTCTCTAGGGCTGTGAACATTTGTTCTTAATGATGTGGATGAAGAGTGCAGATAGTCGTGACGCCAGACATCCCTTTGACCAGAGGCCTGGAAAGTGGCCAGAATCAGAACGTCAGTAAGTCAGTAAATTATCAAGGGAAAACAGTCATAAAGGAAATGAATTTTCTACGAAATCTCTATGTAATCCACTGATTCTCTGCTGGGACCTTTTAGAGCTGACCCCTTTGGAGTTTGGGGGTGGAAAAGTGCTTGTTTTCCAGCTATTTTATTTCATGATTAGCCTTTTAGTCCCTCCAGCTTTCAAACCTCTGAGTAGCTACAGCACGTTAAGCTGTCAGGTCTGTACCACACTTCCCCCACCAAATACAAGATACTGTTCTTGCTTCAAAAATATCTGTCTTGGGGGTGGTTAGGTGGTACAGTGAATAGAGCACCGGCCTTGGAGTCAGGAGGACCTGGGTTCGGATCTGGCCTCAGACACTTAACACATACACACAAATAGCCATGTGACCTTGGTCAAGTCACTTAACCCCAATTGCCCTCCAAAAAGCAATATATATATCTGTCTTATTTTTGTTGATGCCTTTTGTTTTATATCCAATTTATTTCTGACTTCCCCTACCTTACCCCTCCAACCATCCTTTTTGAGGCACCTTCCCTTGCCCTTTTGCTTACACATTGAGACTCCCAAGGGTTAGCTGCTATTTCCAAGTTCTTGGGAATTATTCTGTGGATCTGTACTCCTAAAATGTATACCCTCACCCCTATGCCTCCCCTTAACAAGATTAGTTCTTGGTAAAGGCTCTTACTAAGACTTTATAGTAAGAAAGGTAGCTAAAAACATACCCCTCAGAAATGTGCGGAACTCTCCCACCCATCTGGAGGAAGGGTAGGTACAAATATAAAGTATAAAGATGGAGAGACCCAGGTATGAGGAATACATATGACCAAGATTCACACTGTTGTACCCAGAAAATGCAAGCAAGACCCAAGTAACAATTTAGAATTGGACCCTTTATTTTATGCCATGTTGGCTGATCAGGCCACACATGGCAGGCTGACGAGGCACCATCCCATTGTCCCAGGTCATACAGCAGAGATCTCAGGTGAAGCCTCAGCTTTTAAAGGGACACCCAAGAGGCCAATGGTAAGATATTATATAAGCAGAAATTTGCAGAGGCCACAATCAGTGATTGGTCAGTACACACCTTAAAATTCCCCTCCAGGGCCAAGTTTCCCTCACCCAGCAGCCTGCCCACCTCCATGAGGGAGAGCTGAGATTGGGGGGAGGGAAAGAATGGGGCTAGGCACCACAACACCTCTGATACTACAGGGCTTCAATTTCCTTTCTCTCCTTATGGAGTCCTTGTTCGGCTCCTCGGGGTTCAGTGTCTTTGCTGGGCAGATTGCTCAGTGGCACTCCCAGAGTCTGGTCCTCTTTTCGGCTCAGTTCGAGTCTCTAGGCTCTTGATTTTCTTTCTTTTTTTGGAGGGGGAAGGGGGAAGGCAGGGCAGTTGGGGTTAAGTGACTTGTCCAGGGTCACATAGCTAGTAAGTGTTAAGTGTCTGAGGTCAGATTTGAACTCAGGTCCTCACCTCCAGTGCTCTATTCACTGCACCATCTAGCTGCCCCCTAGGCTCTTGATTTTCAGGGCTCCCTTTCTCTTAAGTCCATAGCTAGCTTTCTCCTTTGCTGCCAGGGCTCCGCCTCTTCAGGTCCACATTCATCTGAAAAGTGTGTCTCTGCTCTCTTCTGGATGCCATGTCTCTTACTGTGTGAGTAGCTTGAGTTACAAAACAAAAAATAAAATAAAATAAAAACAAAATAGAAGCAATCCCATTTCAATACTTTAAAAAAAAATGGAACTCAGACCGCTTAACCTAACTTTGCTTCAGTTTCCTCATAAGGAAAATGAGTGGATTGGACTAGAACTTTGCAGTTCTGAATAAATGATTCTATAATACCATCCCAAAGGACATGGTACCAGGAAAAAAATCAGACAGTGTAGATTGCCCGCATTGGTATTTATGGGTTGTGGTTATGGTATATGTTTACTTATGGTGGAGACGAACAACAGCCCCCAACAGGGAAAGTCTCGAAAGGGCAGCTTGAGGTGTGTGTCTCAGGAAAAGGGCACTTTCACTCCTTTGCCTTAGTAGAGGACCTTTATTAGCTGATTGTGGGATAAGACCAGATCTTTTACAGCACCAGCTATTTCCTTTTTCTCTCCTGGACTGCCTCACTGAGTTGCTTCCTATTAACCAACAGAGAATAGGGAGGAGACAAGGCTTTCACACTGGAAGAATTCCCCTGGGTTTTCAATGCCCTAGGGAAGTTTCTGACTGGAAGGATGCGTTAGCATCCTGGGCTTTTAAACCACAAGGAATCTTGGAGGCCAGCCTATTGGAGTTGCATGTGTGAGTGTGTGTATTATGTGTGCTAATTCCTACAGAAGAATTAATTCAGCCTTTAGTCATCTTTGAAAGGAAATGAAGTTGAAAACAAGGGAAAGAGAATGATATAATGTCCAAGGGATCAGAGGCTCCAGCTCTTAATCAGACTGGTATGACTACTATGTTGCTTTTTCTTGGTACCCAATTGCATTGGGACCATTAACTCAAGTTTGCTCACCTTCTCTCATCCTTTAATTTAAAGGAGAGACTTTGTTGGTGGGATACAGAATTCTAGATTTTGTAAAAAGCACGAATATATTTTGTTTTAAAAATTCCTTTCATTTCTGAATGTATCCCTTGATCCTTCCCTCTCCTTGTCACAAAGAACTCAGAAAGAAGGGGGGAAAGAGTTCAGGATAACAAAGCACTATATAAACCGAATCTGACTAAATATAGGTAAGGTTCCCCACTTGTAATCTCCCCCACACTGAAAGAACCAGAGGGAGGTCCTTTTTTCCCTCTCTTTTTGGGGACCAAATTTAATCATTCTGATTACATAGAATTCAGTCAGGCAGAATGGTTGTTTCCCTTCCATAGCCATTTCCCATGTTCTTTCCTAGTTTCCATCTAATAAGCAGCTGGCCTCCCTTTTTGCAGTGTAGAGAGAGGAGTATCAATAGCTTATTTTGGATTATATCTAGAATCTCTGGGTTCTCCCTATCAGGTATGTTCCTAGAGCTTGACTTGGGGGTCTGGAGCCTGGATTTGTTCCTCACGTGGGCCCTGGGGCTTCGGCTCCTCCCTATTGTCTATTGCATAGTCTTGTACCATCAGTGGTAAACATCAATGCCTCCTTCACATCCTTGCCTTTTAGAATATGGTAGCATGAGGGGGGATTCAGATACCCCTAAGGAAGAATAGTGGCAGCATACTGAATTCCTCCTAAGATGGAAGCTAATGGTTTCTGACTAATCTCAATTATAAGAATAGAGAAAATAGAGTTGGTGAGTTTGATACCCCCATAGCACTTGCCTGAGGCCTTGGTTACTTGGTTCACCACCCTGACCAAGTCTTGAATGGCTGTAGCAATGGGCATGACAATTTTGTCCAGCTCTCTCTAGTCTCCTGTAAGCTTCTAGGTACCATACACTTTCTTAACCGACCATTCAGGTGTTGTAAAGGGAGCTGGCTTGGTGAAGGACTCTGGTCTCCTTCACATCCATCACTAAAGAGAAAGTAGCTTTCACTATTTTTTGTTGGCCCTACCCACAGTAACCAGCATGGAGGTTGCCAAAAGGGCTTGTAGAAGTACCAGCTCCCAAGAGTTCATAATATCCATTTCTAGAATACCATCACCTTGATTAGCCACCACAACCATGACTTCAAAAGGTCTTCCATTTCCACCTGAGCAAGAATGTCCTTCCCCTTGGTGGTTTAACCTCTCTTGAAATCTCCAGTGGAAATTGGGGTGCCCCATATGCCCATCAGTAGCATGTAACCTGGTTGGTGTCCAGTTGTCCTTTATATATTTGGTAGCATCCCTTCCCCATTTCTAGGACACCATAACTTTGGCAAGTCCTCTAGACTCGTACCTGAAGTCCTTCTAATCTGACAGTGTTGGGAATTTATCTTTCTGGGGCCAGGTATCCCCAAATCTCCATCTTAGCTAAGGGACAAAGAATGGTTTCCCTCTGGAGCATCTGACTTATTTAACTGGCTGTGTGAGTCTTCTGAGAGCCCCCCTCCCCCGAGCTGATGGAGCTGTGCCTTAGGGAAGAATTCTTACATTTGCTCCACTGGACCAGGTCCTCAGCAGCCATTGCTCTAGGATTCATGCAGGAAGTTGCTATTTAAACTTCTTTGGAAACCTCTATTTCTTTGGTGGCAAAGACCACCCAGCCTGGGATAAGCCCAAAGCTTCCTCACCTCCAATAATAGTGATGGTCCCCAGTTCTCATCTTCACTAATCTCATTCTTTTCTCTTTAGCCCCGATCTCAGCAGGATCTAATTCATTTTCTAGTAAAACTCTTGGGTCAGAGATGTTACTTCCTGACCTGGCCTTTAGGTTTCTGCTTAGGGCCAGGCAGTCTTTGCCCTCCTCATCCCATCTTGTACTTTGGCTGGTATCCGTTTCATCAGCTGCCCCTTGGCCTTCTTCAAAGATCACCACCAAGTATGGTGTCAAAGGTTTCAAGAGGAGGTTCTCTTACCTCTGTGTCCTTGTGCTCTCTAGCCCCACGCTCCTTTATACTGTCTCTCCCATGTTCCTTGCATGCTCCCTCACCCCCGCCTTTCCCCCTATGGAAGCCCCTATCTCTATTTAAGGCTCTGCCCCAGTGCCATCTCCTCCCTTGGTCTTTCTTGAGGCCCCAGTGAGTCTCCCTCCCCCTTGAAACTACTTTGCCTTTGTATTGTGTCTATCCTCAATTTACTTATCTCTCTAGTGCTCCCCCAATGGATGTAAGCTCCTTGAGGGTGGACACTATTTGACTAGTCTTTCTTCCCTCACACAGTACCTGGCACATAGCAAGTGACTCATACATGCTGATTGATCAATTGATGGCTGTGAATCATAGAAAATAGCCGTAATGGGGAAAAATCACAATAAAAAATAACCCAAAGGGCAATGGAAAGAGTCATGGTGTGAGTAAATAGCCTATTACTGGTAACAACTTCTTTGTAAGAAACGGCTTAAAAGATTAATAGAAAGGCCTGGGCTCCACAGAGGCATGGACTGTCCTTCTTTGCATCCCCAATGCTTAGCACGATGGCTGGCACATAGGATCAAAAGCAAATAAATAAAACCGAGGGCTTTGTCTCTCGCTGCTGAATGTGCTGTCAGTTTGGTTTTATTTTCTTGATGTTGGCAATCCAGCTTCTAGAATCAGAGAGCTCAACCCAGAGCTGTCTTTATGTTCCCTTGTCTATTAACACTTCCCTAGCTAATTGCTTCATCTCAGTGGAGCCCTTTCTGTTCTCTTGAGAAAATCTCCAAATGTCACCGGAAAGGCCTTGCCACACAGGGTGCCGCTACCATATTTGCCCATCCTGTCTATCATCCTCTATATTGAGATCACGTAGCTGATGTGAGTCACAATGCCATTCTGTTCAAATACTACCCAAATAGTCCCAAACGTAATATCAAAGGCCTGGATCAGGCTGGGTTGGCAGCTCAAGTGCTATACTAGAATGAGATGAAGCACTTATAGGCCATTTAACAATGAACAAAAAGAAGTTTGCATGGAAAGAACACTGAGGAAGGTACAGAGCTTGGCTAGGGTAGGCACAGTCACCCCTTGTCTTCACACAACAGTACAGAGTACGGTGACTCACATTTCTGCTGGACATCCACTAAGTCTTAAGGGCACTGACTTCATTGGGGGCTGAACTCAATCAAGAAGCTGAGTCAACTTGAGCCTGGGACAGTTTTCTTGCCTTTTAGGGAAAGAACTAGCCAACCTGCATGGCAAGAGACCCTTAGATATTGTTCTTTCTATACCCATCTACACAAAGAAAAATCTATCTATGGAGGTAGAATTAAGGGCAGTAACCGGGATTGAGGGAAGGCATAATCTTGACCCTGTGTGTAACGCCCATAATTCCCATGTTCCAAGAGTGGAATCCACAGATGGGAGAATGCCCCTTCTTTTCATCTTTATCTTCAACCAAAGAAACCCCTAAACCCAGACAGCACAAAGCTCCATTTATTATGGTTCTAATCTAGCCTTAAATCCATCATTATCCTTTCTAAATAGAATGACTGAGTGGAAAATACATTGATTAAGTGCTTTGATGGTATGTGCTAAGTGCTGGGAACACAAATTTTAAAAAAGAGACAGTCCCTGCCCTCAAGGAGCTTCCATTCTAAGAGGAGGAAGCCACACCTACCAGGAGGTTCAGCTGTAGGGCAGATGGTTCTGCCCTTACCGTGCAGCAGTAAAGCAGAACACATCTTTACTGTCATTTCCATGGATGAAACTACGCAGTATCTGATGAACCTTTGACATTTCCAAAGACTTTGACTTTAAGGACTGGATCTTCGGTAGGTTGGCTACTGAGGAAACAGGGTTACGACACATGAAGAAATGAGCAGGTCTCACCTCCAGAACAGTTTCTCCTTTGGAAAATGGCTGTGGCTATGGGCTGGAAGCAGGGGAGGATCTATGAGCTGTTCCTTTCCTTGGGACTCTCGGACTCACCTTTCTGGAATTTGGTTGGAGGCTGGTGTTGGTGGGACAGCAGGCCCCTTCTACAAGGAATGATCCCCTCAGTGATAGCTTCTAGAAGCTGGGCTGGAAGTAGGGCTAAGAGGCATTAGCCATGCGCCTCATCGGCTCAAGATCTATGGCTGTGTCCACGAGGATCTGAAAGGAGGTGGTAGTCAATGGTGGTTTGACCAGTCTGGCACATGCCACCTCATGTCCCTTCTTCAGCCACATTGGGAGCAATTGATGTTGGTGGTGGCAGGCCTAGAAGACACTTTCTTCATAGGGGTGGCTTTCCTGAAGATGCCTGGGTAGGAGGGGGCTAGGGGAGAGCTGGAAGCAGGCCAGTCTGGGGATTACTGCTATTCCTGAGGCTCTTGGAAGTATGGTCCTGGTCTGTCTCCACTTGGGTCTGAGGGAAGATGGCACTGGAGGCTGTGTCCGTAGTCTGGTCTCCCTGGTACACTCCCCATCAGAGTACCTCGATAATGCTAATGCTAAGTCCACTAACATTTAGCACTTGCTGAATACCTACAAAAACAGAGCAGCTAACCAGAATTATACCCGGGAAGTTCTATATCCTTTAGAAAGTAAAAGATGACAAATCCCTGTACTACAAACATGGCCTATCTTTGAGAATTCAATAGCCAGACCGTACTGTAGTATCATCACAGACAGAGCTGTTGCCCACAATAACCAGGACCTAACATAAATGTATAAAGATTTGTGCATGATATTTTTAATCCTTCTCAGCCTCCCTGTTACACTTCATATTGCTGCCCACCCTCTGTTCTGTTCCTGTGTTCTCTCTTCTCTCCAAGTTTTAGTGATACTGCATTCTCCTGCTCTGTCTCCTGCCTACCCAACTGTGCTCTCAGACTCTTTTGCTGGTTTAGCATTCATATCACAGCCAATGGACAGCAAGGTGACCAGGGGATAGACTTCTAGTCAGGAAGACTCCTTTCTGAGTTCAAATCTGACCTCAGATGTTTACTAGCCATATGACCTTGGGCAAGTCATTTAACCCTATTTGCCTCAGTTTCCTCATCTGTGACAAGAGCTAGGGAAGGCAAAGGCAAATCACTCCAGTATCTTTGCTAAGAAAACCCCAGATGGGGTCACATGAAGTTGAACACAGCTGAAATGACTGAATAACAATATCCATATTGTGCCTTCTAACTATGAGTGTTTCTAAGAATCTGTTTCAGGGGGTGGCTAGGTGGTGCAGTGAATAGAGCACCAGCCCTGGAGTCAGGAGGACCTGAGTTCAAATCTGGCCTCAGACACTTGACACAAAAACTAGCCATGTGACCTTGGGCACTTAACCCCAATTGCCCTGCAAAAAAAAAATTAAGCTTCTGTTTTAGGCCCTTTTCTCCCTCTACCAAGGGTTTTCAACCTAGGATTTATGAACTTATAATGTATATATTTGGACCACAGTATCTCAATATAATTGTTTTCCTTTGTAATCCTCTGTATTTTATGCATTTTAAAACATTATTTTAAGAAGGGGTCCATGAGCCGTATCAGACTGTCAAAGGAGTCAAAAAAACAGAAAGAGGTTATATACCGCTTATACTTTCCTCTTGGGAAATCAATCAACTATCATCTCCATGCAGATGACTCCCATGTATGTGTGTGTGCATATATGTTCACGCGTGTGTATATGTGCATGTGTGCACACACAATTTCTCCCTTAAGCTTTAGTCCTGCATCCCCCATTGCCTATTGGGCATTTCAGATGGATGTCCTGAAAACATCTTCAACTCAACATATTCAAAACTGAACTCACCATCTTTCCCCCACAAACCTTTCCTTCTTCCATGCTTCCCTGTCTTTACAGAAGGTACTGCCATTCTGCCGGTCGGTTTTGCCACCTCATTGTCGTCCTGGATTCCACTCTCCCTCACCCCAGATATCCAATCAGTCACCAAATGTGCCCATTTCTTCCATCCAAATCCTTTTCTCCAAACACACAACTACTACTGTAGTTTGGGGCTTCGTTATTTCCAGTCTAGAATATTGCAACAGCTTCCTAATTGGTCTCCCTGCCTCAGATCTCCCCTCTCCAGGCTATCCTATACACCAAAGTAATCTTCTCTAACCCCGCACAACCTATGCCTTCCTTAGTCAGTGAATTCCCATGGTTTCCTATTGCCTCGAGCATAAAATACAAACTCTTCTGTTTCACTTTTCAATCCCTACATAGCCTGGCCCCAACCTACCTTCCCAGCCTCATTGGACATTATTATTTTCCCTTCCATGCCAGCCAAGTAGCCTCTGTGTTGCTCACACACAAGCTGTGATGCCTTCCCTCCCACTCCTGAAAGTCACACTCCGCACCTCAGCCTCATAGAACTCCTCTCTTGCTTTAAGACCCAGCTCAGGCACCATCGACATGAAGTCTCTTTATCTCCCCAAATCCTAGTGACCTCCCTCCTAAACTATCTTGTTTTTAACTCCATGGTCATCAGCATCACCATCATTATAGACAGCATTTACATATTGTACTTTAGGGTTTGCGAAGTACTTTACATCTATTATCTCATTTTATCCTCACAACAACTCAGGGAGGTGAGAGCTATTATTACTCCCATTTTGCAGATGAGAAAACTGAAGCAGTCAGAGATCAAGTGACTTGCCCAGGGTCACATAGCTAACAAGTGTTTGAGGCTGGACTTGAACTCGTCTTCCTGACTGGAGGGCTGTGGCACCTATCTACATTACACTCTGTGTATTTGTATTTATTAACTATATTTATGCTTTTATATATACACTTGTCTTCTTCATTAGAACATAACCTTGGGGCAACTAGGTGGCACAGTGAATAGAGCACTGGCCCTGGAGTCAGGAGGACCTGAGTTCAAATCCAGCCTCAGACACTTGACACACTACCTGTGTGACCTTGGGCAAGTCACTTAACCCCAATTGCCTGCCAAAAAAAAAGAACATAACCTCCCTTCAAATAGAAATTATTTCATTAATTGAACTTGTATCCATAGCACCTAGCACAGGACCAGGCACATAACAGGCACTTAATACTTGTTGATTAATTGATTGATTGACAAATGTCAACATACCAAATACAGTCTCAACTAGGTGGAATGAAAAAATTTCAAGATATAAGGAGTTTTAGCAGAATAAATCAAAGTCATATGGCAAAAAGACAAAGTACATATCATTTTAGGGTGGCCAGGTGGCACCTAGAGTGGATAAAGGGCATAGAGTCAGGAAAACTCATCTTTGTGAATGCAAATCTGGCCTCGGATACTTACCAACTGTGTGACCCTGGGCAAGTCACTTACCCTATTGGTCTCAGTTTCCTCATCTATAAAATGAGCTGGAGAAGGAAATGACAAACCACTCCAGTATCTTTGCCAAGAAAACTCCAAATGAGGTCACAAAGTGTCAGAGGGGACTGAAATGACTGAATAACAACACCATATCATTGCATCATCCTTACCATTCTGTCCAGTGGAGTTGTCCCAAGGGTGCTTGAAGAGAGCCTACTGAAGAGGAGATTACATCCCAATACTTTATTTACTTGCTTATTTATTCACTCATTTTATCCAGGTATTCAAAAGTCCACAGAACATTAACTATAAAAGAACAGCTGGATAGCGACTTGTTCCAGGATTGAAAAAGATGAGAATGAAATTATCATATAAGCTTAAACTGTGACAGGAGTAAGGAATCTGTGGGCTTGAGGCCACCTGTGGCCCTCTAGGTCCTCAAGTGTGGCCTTAGACTCGAGGTCAAAGGTTCCCCACCCCTGGGACTCTAAAATAAAGGGACAGGGAATTATACTCCTGCCGAGATGCCTCCCGCTGTTCAGGCCTCATGAGAACTATTGTGTTCCTTCTGGGTGTTGCACTTGAAGAAGAATGTTGAAAAGCTGATGTGCAGCCAGAGGTGATGTCACCTAGGGCTCTCTAGCCCTATTACAAGCCTCACTTAAAAAAATAGGGAGTGGTCAGCTTAGAGGAGAAGACTGTGGGGTAACAAGAAAGTCACCTTTCAGCAGCTCCATGCTAAGAAGTCCCAGGATTTATAAGTCAGGAGGCTTGGCTTCCAGTCTTAGTCACGACCCTTTCTCTATAACCCTGTACAAATGACTTCATTTCTCAATTTTCCCTCCTTCTAAACAAGGGAGTTGAACTAAATGACCTCAAAGGTTCCTTTAAACTCTAAAATCCTATGATCCTTAGTATTTGAAGGGTTGTCATGAGAAAGAAATTGTTCTGCATGGTCCCACATTCCCAGCCGGAAATACAATTTGGAGATCATTCCTCACAGGCCCTAATCAGGAGAAGGGAGCAGAGCGGCTCCAAGAGGCCCTCTCTCCGACCTCCCTCTCTCATGCAGAGAATAATTGAGTCACTTGAGGATCTTAGATTTATTCACCCCAGAAGGATTAATCCTTAATCCCTTTTCTAATTATCCCTCTAGACTGTCACTTGTCTGAACAGTCTTTGAGAGGAGGTTGAGGAGAGTGCAGTGAGGAGTGAGGACAGCATTCAGTTTATTATTCTTGGGAAGATAAGGGAGAAAATTATTCCATTACCCCTCAACAGATTTTCTTTCTCCCCTGGGCTCACTCGGTACATTTGAGCCAGAGAATCACTGCCTGATAACTTTCAGTTTCTCCTGAATCCTAGGCATAGTTTCCAGACTCTTCTTTCCCTAAATAATATTCTTTTCTGTCATTCTCCTAATTAAATACCTACATTTGCTCTCCACTGCCCAAAAGGGAACCTTCAAATACTTGCCCTATCATCAATGGAAGAAAATGCTGGATTTGCAATTAGAGAATCTGGGTTATAATGATGACAATCAAAATAAAAACATTTATTTCATACTTTAAGGTTTGCAGACCATTAGACATATATAACAGTCACTGGGCATATCTCCCACTGTGCAGACCCTCATACCTCTTATACGGGTATATGGAAACCTGCCCACTTTCTAGAGTAGCTCTATTCTGCTCTCACCCTGACAAGACTAGATTCTCAGAGAAAGAACACGACTAAATAGTGTGACTCTCAAATTCTCTCAAGGGCATTCTCCCTGTGAGGGAGAAACATACCCTCCCTAACTACTCATTTACCTCCTGAGATCCCATCAATGCATTTTTATGCATACAACTATTCATTCCCAATAATGATGGTGGCTGGGGGGGGGGGGGGGCCTAGGTGGTGCAGTGAGTAGAATCTGGAACCAGGAGGACCTGACTGGCCTCAGACAACACAAAAACTAGCCGGGTGACCTTGGACAAGTCCCTTAACCCTAATTGCCCTACCTTCCCTCTCTGAAAAGCAAAATAATAATAATGATGATGATGGTGGCAATCTCCATCATCCTGATCTATATCTTTCTATGTATTCAACCATTCATTCACAATAACGATGGCGGTCAACAATGGTGGTCATCTCCATTGTCCTGGTGTGCATCTGGCCACTGGATGGTGATGGCTCTGGAGGAGAAAGTGAGGCCGGTGACTTTGCACAGCCCTCCCTCACTTAAATCCAATTCACTTGCAAATCATAGCATCACCCCCCTGAAGTCATGGTCCTTCCTAATGTCCTAATATTCCCATCTAATGAAAAAAGAGCGAGCTTGGCAGCTAGAAGTTGCAGTGGCTGGAGGACTGGCCCTGGAATCAGGAAGACCTGAGTTCAGATTTAGCCTCAGACACTTACTGTGTAACCCTGGACAAGTCTCAACTACTTTTTGCCTCCGTTTCTTCAACTGTAAAGTAGGGATAATACTAACACCTCCTCCTAGGGCAGTTGTGAGAATCTAAGGAGGTAATATTTGTAAAGTACTTTGTATAGAGCCCATCACATAGTAGGTGCTATACATAAATGTTAGCTATTTATTATTATTATCTTTGAGAAAACCATTGATAGTAGGAGTGGCATGGACAAGGACAAAAGTTTCAAAAAGGGGAAATGAATTCAAACAGTGAGCTTGACTTTGATGTCTAGAAAAACTAAAGAACATATTATTAAAGATGGAGTAAACATCCAGGAACAGAAGCAGTGATCACAGCAACCACACTCAAACCGGACTAACCTTTTTGCTGGTAGACTCGGGGGATGGCATAAATGTCATTTACTTAGATTTTAGTCAAGCATTTCATAAAATCTCCCAATCTCTTCCCAAAGAGAAGATGGAGAGATGAGATCAGAGAATAATACTATCAGGTATATTCCAAACAGATCGAATAACTGGACCCAAAGTCATCAAAGGGTCAAAGTTGCCTTGGTCCCTAATGGAATGCCCCAAGGATCTATGCTTAGCCCAGGAGTATGATGGCAAATGTTTAACAATCAGCTCTCTTGAGGGGGAAATGTGCAGGGGACACACTTTTAAGTTTAATCTGCATTAAGATTTTCTCTATCCCTTTCTTAAATCTAGACAATCAGTCAAGCCCTGATTTTTAGTATTTGTTGATTTCCAAGGTATAAATGCTTGTCCTGAAAATTCAACTATAGACTCTAATGAGCTTTTTAAAATTTATTTGGTGAATGGTTGAATTTCTTCGAGCTGTTGACCCTACACCTTTTTACACTTTCATCAAAGATTTGAATAAAAGCACAGAAACTTACTTATCAAATTTGCAGATGACATAAAACTGGGAGACATAGCTAACACACCAGATGGCAGGGTCAGTATCTTTGAAAGTCTGAAACATCGGGTTGGATTGAATAAGATGAAGTATAATAGGGATCAATACTTAGGTTAAAAAAAATCAGTTTCACAATTGCAAGATAAGGACGGTGTAGCTAGAAAAGCCATTCATCTGAAAAAGATCTAGGGATCTTAATAGTCTACAAGCTCAAAATACAGTGGTGATAAGGAAACCAAAAAAAGTTAAATTGGATTTTAGACTCCATTAAGAGCGGTATAGGGGGTGGCGAGGTGGTGCAGTGAATAGAGCACTAGCCCTGGAGTCAGGAGGACCTGAGTTCAAATCCAGCCTTAAGACACTTAACACTTCCTACCCATGTGACCTTGGGCAAGTCATTTAACCCCAATTGCCCTGCCTTACCCCCTCCAAAAAAGAAGCAAAAAAAAGAGTGGTATAGTATGTAGAACGACTTTGTAACTGCCCTATTTCTATGGAGGGTATCCCCTTCCTTCTAATCAACAAGGTCCAAAACCTGTCACCTTTGACCCTTCATTGTCCTTTACCCCATATATTGAATCAGTTGCCAAGTCTTGTTAATTCTTTTTTATTTTTGCTTTTTGGAGGGGCAATTGGGGTTAAGTGACTTGCCCACGGTCACACAGCTAGTAAGTTTTAAGTGTCTGAGGCCGGATTTGAACTCAGGTCCTTCTGACTCCAGGGCCAGTACTCTATTCACTGTACCACCTAGCCGCCCCAAAGCCTTGTTAATTCTGCCTCCACAGTATCTCTCTCATTTGTCTCCCTCTTGCCATTCACATAGCCACCACCCTAGCTCAGGCCCTTCTAGTTTGGGTCCATTTCTTTGCTAGAGTAAGCAGGTCTGCAAATGTCACCAGCTGCCATCCCTGATGGTATCTTGTGGCATTCCTATGCAAAGGCCTGTTTTCACTCCTAAAGAGTTGTGGGAAACTGTTGTTATTCAGACTTATCAGAGGCTTCATGACTCCATGAACAATACATAGCATGCCAGCGCTGGCCAAAGGCTTTCTTGGCAAAGAGACTGGAGTGGTTTGTCATTTCCTTCTGTAGTGGGTTAAAGCACTTAAGACGTTAAGTGACTTGCCTAGGCTCACACAGCAAGTGTCTGAGGGGGGATTTGAAATCAGGTTCCTGACTCTCTATCCACTGCACCACCTAGCTGCCTTTGGATGTAGCTTCCCCTTTTCCCCCCCGTACAACTGCAATGACTCTTCTCTCCTCCTCCTCCTTTCCTCCTTCCAGTGAATTTTCTTCAGGTATTGGGATCCCTAATGGCATCTTTGGGCAAGGAGCCTAGCAATATCGAGGTCACCTAATAGGACGTCTATATGTCAGCTCATGTGGAATCAGCCTACCAGCACAGGACTGGAAGTGAGGGAGCTTTCACTAACTCACCCTGGGATCTCCAGCAAGACACTTGTCTCTGGGCTTGTCGTGGGCCAGCTCGCTTCTAAGTCCTCTTGGTCCAGTCTCTATTTATGAAAACACTATCTGTGCCAGTACAATTCACATCCATCAAGATTGAGGTTGGGCTGCTTAAAGAGGTCAGTTTAACCGGGTCACAGGTTTAATCCAGACTGGAATGTGGGATATTCAGTGAAGACAATGCCCTCTCTGAAGGAAACCCCCACCCTCCTGTCCCAGCATTCTCTCTCCTGTACACTGTATTCTCTCAGTGGGGTCCTCCTAACCCAGCAGGTTTGGGGCAGGAAGCAGGAAAAAGAGATACCTGAGCTGGTACATCTTGGTAGGGGAGCGGGAGGTGCACCCTGAAGAGGAATTTCCTGATTATCTCAAATAGAAGAGATACAGCTCGTTTCCTGTTCCCTCAAGGTTTCAGCCTCTTAGAACACAGAATGTAGAAAACTCTGAGAATTAATAACAATAAGGGTCTGATAGAGGAGATACTCTTTTTTTTTTTCCCAGAATCCACAGTCCTTCCCCTTGGGCACCAGCTTTATGTGTCCTCTGAGCAATAATCCCATGTATTTGTTATGGGCCTTATAATTATCAAAGTGTGTTCACCTCCTGAGTCCTCACATCAACCCTATGAGGTAGGCAGGGCAGGAATTATTGTCCTCACTTCACATATGAGATAACTGAGGTCTGGAAAGGTTGTGACTTAGTTTTATTTCTTAAAATATATCCTGACATCTCCCTCAGTAGGTCACAGCTAAAGCAGCCATAGCTATTAAAGACCCAGAAAGGAAATTTAAAGGGGTTTTCCTTGTGGAGATTTCAACTAGGTTAAAGCTAGTAAGTGGTTGAATTGGGACTTGAACCCATGTTTTTTAGCCCTAATCCAGTGATCTTGGCAGTTAGGTGGCCCAGTGAATAGAGTGCTAGGCCTGGAGTCAGAAAGACTCATCTTGAGTACAAATCTAGCGGTGTGACCCTGGACAAGTCACTTAATCCTGTGGGTTTCAGTTTCCACATCTGTAAAACGGAGAAGGAAATGTCAAGCCACACCAGTAGCTGTCAAGAAAACTCCTAATGGGGGCAAAAGAATCAAGCATGACTGAAATGACCGAAGGGCAACAGTGATCTTTTCATTACACCAACCTGTTTGTCAGAACACGCAGCTAATGATACACAGTACTGTACTTTGAAGGGCGTAAGACTACACCCTTCCCCAGAGGATGAGGAATTGTGCCTAAAATCGGGAAGGGGGAATTTTGTCTCTCAGAGACTCCTATTAAAATGTTAAAGCTCTGGGGAAGGAAAACACTTGACACATTCTATACCACCCCTAGAGGCTTGGGATGGCTCAGGTCCTGCAGGTAGCAACAGACCACTAGTTGAGAGGAGATCCAGGACAGGTGTGGGGTGGGGGTGGCAGGTAACTTGGAAGGCAACAGTAAAACTGCCACAACTTTGCTGTATGACCTTGGGTAAATTATTTCCTTTCTCTGGGGCTGCCTTACCCAATCTAAAATGGAGATGTATGTACTAGATAATCCCTTGTAGGGAATGAAGACGTCACATGATTGGAAGCCAGGTGCCATGAAAAAAAAGTGCCAGGCACTATGTTAAGTACTGGAGATTTGAAGAAAGGTAAAAAATATCCCCTGATCCCAAGGAGCTCACAGCCTAATAAGAGAGACAACAACATAAACAACTATGTGCCAATAAGGTAGAATTAGGATAGATTGGAGACGATTTACAGAGGGAAGGCACTAGAATTAAAGGCTCCCTGCAGAAGGTAGGAATTTTTTTTTAGCTTTCTTTTTTGGAGGGGGAAGGCAGGGCAATTGGGGTTAAGTGACTTGCTCAAGGTCACATGGCTAGTAAGTGTTAAGTTTTGATTTAAGTTTGAACTCAGGTCCTCCTGACTCCAGGACTGGTTCTCTATTCACTGTGCCACCAAGCCACCCCAAATATATTCTTACCAGACAGGTTGTGAAGGGTTCTAAATGACAAACAGAGTTCATATTTGAGGTTGGAGATGATTGAGTCGAGCATCTGACATAGATCTATGGTTTAGAAAGATCATTTTGACATCTACTCGTGGAGAATGAATTAGAAAGGGGAGAGATCTGAGACAGGGAGACCAACTGGGAAGTTATTACCATACACCAAGCAAGAGATGGTGAAGGCCTGTGTGGGTAAAGAGAAGAGGGTGGATGTAAAACATGGAGGTAAAATTGAGAAGACTTAGTGGCTGATTGGACATACTGAGTGAGTCAGAGTGAAAGGTGGAGCATGGCACCAAGGTTATGAGCTTGGATGGGTGACTAGAGGAACGATGGTGCCAATGATAGAAGTGAGACGAAGAAGAGCAGTAGTGCTGGAGTTAGGAGGGCCTGAGTTCAAATTCAGCCTCAGATACTTAGTTGTGTGAACCTGGGCAAGTCATTTAACTCCTATTGTGAAGGAGGAAGAGGATGAGATTTGCAGGAAAGATAATGAATTCATTTTTGGACAAGTTGAATTTGAGAGGCCTACAGGACATCTAGTTTAAAATATCCAAGAGGCAGTTGGCAGTGCAGGACTGGAGCTCAGGACAAGGACTAAGGACATACAGATTAAAAAAATAGTTACTAAACAGCTAGAAAAGAAAACTGTGATCGAAGAAATTCAATGTGGTTTCACCAAAAATAGGTCATGCCAATCTATTTTTTTTTTTTACAAAACTGATAGATTAGAGGAATTCTATACATCATTGTTCATTTAAATATAAATTTTTTTTTTTTACCTTTTGGAAGGTAATTGGAGTTGTGACTTGCCCAAGGTTACACAGCTAGTTTTTTGTGTGTGTTAAGTGTCAGGCTGGAACGGAACTCAGGACCTCCTGACTCTGGGGCCGGCGCTTTACTCACTACGCCACCTAGCTGCTTCATTTAAATTTTAACAAAGTATGTATTTGGCAGTTTTTCATATTGTGACAACAGGGGTCTATCCAATGAGAACTAGTATTATTCTCATGTGACATATGAAGATAAGGGGCCAGTTAGGTGGTAAAATAGATAGAGCACTGTCCCTGGAGTCAGGAGGACCTGAATTCAAATCTTACTATCTGTGTGACCCTGGACAAGTCACTTAACCCCAATTGCCAAGGAAGGAAGGAAGAAAATGTGATGGTATGTGGACTGTTAGATAAAAGTAAGTATTTAAAGAAAAAAAAGGTAAAGTTAGATTCAGAACTGGTTGAATGACTTCATGCAAAGAGAGGTCTTTAGTTCCTCAGTGTCAACTGGGAAGCAAGTTTCTAATGGAATGTCCCAGGGATTTGTGCATGACTGTGCACTGTTCTATATCTTGATCTCTGATGTGAATACAAGCATAGATGCCATGTTTACCAAATATGTAGATGACAAAAATCTGACAGGGGGAGCTAATCCACTGATGGGCGATCGTTGTTATTCAATTATTTCAGTCCTATCTCACTCTTCCTAATTACGTTTGAGGTTTTCTTGGTGAAGTACTGAGTGGTTTACTATCTCCTTCTCAGCTTATTTTACAGTGGAAGAAACTGAGGTAAAACAGGGTTAGTGACTTGCTAAGGTCACACAGCTGGTAGGTGTCTGATTTGACCCCAGATCTTCCTGACTCCATGCCCAGTGCTCTCTCCCTAATTCAGCTGGCTGCCCCTGAATAACAATCAGACCTCTCTTAAAGGTTTTGATAGGCTGGAATGTTGAATTGAATTGAATAAAATGAGATGTAGTAGCAATAGATGTAAAGTCTTATACTTGAGTTAAAAAGAAAACATGCTGGGCAAAGCCCTTAGCTTCTGTTTGCCTCAGGTTCCCCATCTGTAAAATGGGACAATAATAGCACCTACCTCCCAGGGCTTTTCTGAGGATAAAATGGGGTAATTATTTGTAAAGCACTTTTCAAATCCTCCTCCTCCTCTCCTCCTCCTCCTCCTCCTCCTCCTTACTCTCCACTGATGCTCTTTCTGCTCTATACCACTTCCTTGTCTCCTCTTCTCAGGGCCTTCACAACCAGTTGAAACACGTTTTTAAAATTAATCCCCAACTAATGTCCTAACCGTGGGTTAATATGTTTCTGTCTCAGGTAAAATATGTTCATTTTCAATGAGTCCTTCTGCTGAGGGTGCCTTGGTCCAAAGGAAGAGGAAATTCCAAGCTCCCAGGACCAGTGAAGAAAGACCCGCCAGAGACTCTGGCAGTATCCCCTCAGTATTCTCGGATACTGGAGAAGAAAAATCTAAGATCAGGGAAGATTGCAAGGAATAGAAGCAGACATGTCAAAGCCAATTTCCTGGACTCCCATGAGACGTGCTGTCCTTTATTCTGGAAGAAGACCAAAATGATATCCCTATGTCAGAGCCAAGTTACAGTGTCCGACTGTGGCTGATCAGACCAACAGGAGCTTGGAATGCTTTACCACAGGTCGAGCACAAATAGTCCGTATGAGACATTTGGGATGGATTCCCCAAAGTTTCACATCTCACATTTCTTTTGCATTACTTTGATTCTCTCCTAAGCCACCAGAGATGGAAGAGGAAAGTGCATATAGAAGGAAAGGGAGCCAGCAGTAGTAGTGTGTAGGCCCAGATGAACAGAACCGTGAAAACCAACCTTTGCCCTTGGCCCTGTGTAGGGGAGCAAGAGAAAGATTTTCCTGTCTAGGTCTCCATCCTACTAGATTTCCCCCACTTAGCTCCGCATACTTTACCAACAAAGGAGTATTGAGCTCTCATGGGCAGGGATGGAGCAAGAAGCTGTAAAGCTACCAGCTGACTGGAGAGGAAAGGTTTAGCATGGAGGGATGAGGGACTCACCTGTGGTCGGATTTGGAGGGCACTATAACAATCACTCACGGACTTGGTGACAATCACCACTCCCAGCCTCATGGGAGACCACAGGGCAACTCTAAGGCACTGAATGTTCCTTCTGATTTGGGGACACCTGAATAAGGCCTAGGGAAGGTCAAGTCCTGGGGTTAGAATCATGTGGGTCTCCTGGAACAGAATGTCCTAGCCTCTTCAGTCAGTCAGGGACAGTACACTGTGGACCATGTTCTTCTGGCCCATCCTGACTCATTGTGAAACTTCTTAAAAAAGGAAGAACTAGAGATTGGATTCCACAGAGTCTGAGAGAGGAAATAAAAATCACTAACTTCATTGCAGGCAAAGTTTAGACAAGGAGAATGATTAAAGAAGCTAGATGAAGCAGTGGGTAGAGCACTGGGCTGGGAATCAGGAAGACTCATCTTCCTGAGTTCAAATCCAACCTCAGATACTTACTAGTTGTGTGACCCTTGGCAAGTCACTTAACCCTGTTGGCCTCAGTTTCCTCATCTATAAAATAAGCTGGAGAAGAACTAATATAGTATCTTTGCCAAGAAAACCCCAAAGGAAATGAACAACAACAATTAAAGACAGAGTGTCTGGGATACTAAGGTCAAATCCAGTCAAGCACAAAGCCTAGTACGAAGATTAGATCTGATCCTGGTTCCACATCTCCGTATAGCACAGTGTTTTCTTCCTTCCTTCCTTCCTTCCTTCCTTCCTTCCTTCCTTCCTTCCTTCCTTCCTTCCTTCCTTCCTTCCTTCCTTCTTTCCTTCCTTCCTTCTTTCTTTCTTTCTTTCCTTTCTTTCCACATTAGTCATGTAGTGAAAGAAGTATCCAAACAAAAGGGAAAACCACAAGATAAAAAAAGAGAGAGAAAATAGTATGCTTCGATCTTCATTCAGACTCCCTAGTTCTTTCTCTATTTGTGGATAACATTTTCCATCCTGAGTCTTTTGGAATTGACTCAGATCATTGTATTTCTGAGAAGAGCTAAGTCTATCAATGTTGGTCATCTCACAATGTTATTGTTACTGTATACAATGTTTTCCTGGTTCTGCTCATTTCAGTTTGTATAAGTCTTTCCAGGTTTTTCTGAAATCTACCTGCTCAGCATTTCTTATGGAACAGTAGTATTCCATTACATTAATATACTACAATTTGGGTATTCCCTCAATTTCCAATTTTTGGCCACCACAAAAGGAGCTGCTAAAAATATTTTTGTACATGTGGGTCCTTTTACCTTTTTATGATCTCTTTATAGTTTTATAACCCTTTGGGTATAGTTCCAAATTGCTCTCCAGAATAGTTGGATCAATTCACAATTCCGCCAACAATGCATTAGTGTTCCAATTTTCCCACATCTTCTCCAACATTTATAATTTTCCTGTTTTGTCATGTTAGCCAATCTGATAGGTGTGATGTGGTACCTCAGAGTTGTTTTAATTTGCATTTCTCTAATCAATAGTGAATTAGAGGGGCAGCCAGGTAGCACAGTGAGTAAGAGCACTGGCCCCAGAGTTGAGATGACCTGGGATCGAATCCAGGCTCAGACACTTAGCACCCACCCAGAAACACCTGGCCATGTAACTTTGAGCAAGTTACTTAACCCCAATTGCTTTAAAAAAAAAAATAGTGAATTAGAGCATTTTTTAATGTGACTATAGATGGCTTTAATTTCTTCATCTGAAAACTGCCTCACAGTGTTTTCTATTTTAAATAGTGTTTTATTATTTGATTGCATATAAAGACAATTTTTAACATTCACTCTTTTTCCCCACTTAATAATATTTTATTTATCCTAATAACATGTAACAATAGTTTTCAACATTCACTTTTAAAAGTTTTTGAGTTGCAAATTTTTCTCCCTCCCTCCCCAAGACAGCAAGCAATCTGTTTTAGGTTATACATGTGCAATCATAGTAATCATATTTCCACATTCATCATGTTGTGAAAGAAGAATCTAAACAAAAGGGAAAAACTGTGAGAAAGAAAAAAAATAAAATAAATGAAAATAGTATGTTTCAATCTATATTAAGACTCAATAGTTCTTTCTCTGGATGTGATAGCATTTTCCATCATGAGTCCTTTGAATTGTCTTAGATCATTGTATTGCTGAGAGGAGCTAAGTCTATTATAGTTGATTATTGCAGAATGTTGCTATTACTGTGTATAATGTTTTCCTGGTTCTGCTCACTTCACTCAGCATCAGTTCATGTAAGTCTTTCCAAGTTGTTCTGAAATCTGCCTGCTCATCATTTCTTATAGCACAATAGTATTCCATTACAGTCATATACCATATCATGTTCAACCATTCCCCAACTGATGGGCGTCTCCTCAGTTTCCAATATTTTGCCACCACAAGAAGAGTTGCTGTAAATATCTTTGTTCGTGTGGGTCCTTTTCTCTTTTTTATGATCTCTTTGGGATACAGACCTAGTAGTGGTGTTGCTAGATCAAAGGGTACGCACAGTTTTATAGCCCTTAGGGCATAGTTCCAAATCGTGCTCCAGAATGGTTGGATCAGTTCACAACTCTACCAACAGTGTATTAGTGTTCCAATTTTCCACATCTTCTCCAACATTTATCATTTTGCTTTTCTGTCATATTAGCCAATCTGATAGGTGTGAGGTGGTACCTCAGAATTAACATTAATTTTTTTATAAAATTTCGAGTTCTAAATTTTCTCCCTTCCTCTCTCTCCCACCAAGATGGTAAGCAATTTGATATAGGTTTTATATATATATATATATCACAGTGTTTCCTAAAGTCACTCATTCTAAGGCATCAGTGGGTACCAAGCTAGCCAGGATAAACCTGAATTCAAATCTTGTGTCTGATAACCAACTAGCTGTGTCAGTTATCATGGGAAAGTCATTCAAACTCTCTAAACCTCTTTTTCCTCATCTGTGAAATGGGAATGATAATACCTACTTATCTGGGTGGTTGGGAGGCTTCAATGAGTTAATTTCTATAAAGCATTTTTCAAACCTCAAAGTTTATGTATGTTAATATTCATTTTTATTGCCTATTCTAACCCCTTGAATTGAAAGGTGATGAAATTAGAGGAAAGTTTTAAAGTTAGTTAACAACACATCAAGCACAGGTTTTCTCACACCTGACCCAAGACCACTTGGGGTCTGATATTCTCTGTCCATTCCAATCAAAGCAAAAATTGTCATTTACATTGGCATTAAATAATAATGATGATACTTCTTTTTATTTGTTTATGTATATAGTTTATGTTTTCTTTTTTAAAATTAATTTATTTATTTTTAGTTTTCAGCATTCATTTCCATAAGTTTTCAATGTTTTCTACCTCCCTCCCCTCCCCCTTCTGAAGACAATGTGCAACGTGATCTAGGCTCTACATATATATTCTTATTAAACATTTTCACATTACTCATATTGCATAGCAGAATTATAACCAATGGAATGAATCTCAAGAAAGAAAAAACAAAACAAAATTTTTAAAGAGAGTAGTGTACTTTGATCTGTGTTCAGACTCCAAATTTCTTTCTCTGGATATGGATAGAATTTTCCATCATGAGGGTTTTGGAGTTTCCTTAGATCCTTGCATTGCTGAGAAGAGAGAAGTCTATCAAAGTCAGTCAGCATACACTGTGGCTGTTCCTGTGTTCAGTGTTCTCCTGGTTCTGCTCACTTCACTCAACATCAGTTCATGCAAGTCTTTCCAGGTTTTTCTGGAATCTGCCTGCTCATCATTTCTTTTTTTCTTTTAATGATGATACTTCTAGCATTAGAGAGGTATATGCCTACCCTAATCTAAGAACATACCTTTCATTTTTCAAGGCAATGCTATATTTAGAAGTCCTATCTCCCTGCAATAGAGAATTTTAAAAAAATTATTCAATCAGTAAATATTTATTAAGGGCCTATGGTGTGTCAGACCCCATGATAAACACTGAGGATACAAAAGGAGGCAAAATACAGTCACAGCATTCTAGGAGTTTATAATCCCAATATGAAAACTTTGTAAGCTATCAGTAAGATGACTTTTGCCTTTTATTGTCCATTATACCTGTGTGGGACAGATAAATTAATAAACGATTTTTCCTAGTGTATACTTTTAGAAAATGATGATAGATTAGCTCATATCAATATAATTATATACACATACATACATATAGAAGAAAGGTGACAGTGGATAGAGGGCTGACCTCAAAAATCAGAAGACCTGGGCTCAAGGCTCTACCACAGACTAGTTATGTGACCCTGGGGGAGACACCCAACCTCTCAGTGATCTAGGCAATGCTTTAAGCCTATAAGGTGCCAAGAAGGTGTCCATGTCCATTCCCTATTCCCATGAAATCACAGGCCCAGTCATTATGCCTATGCATAAAATACTTTAATATTTATGAAGTGCTTTCTGATCAGCTACTTACAGCCACCTTATAAGGCAGGTTATACAACTGTTATCTTTATTTTCAAGATCAGGCAACGGAGAGATTACACTTTGTCCAAGGCCACACAGAGTTAGAACTCTGGTAGAGCTGAGACTCAAACCCAGACCTTCTGACTCCAAGTCCAGTGCTCTTTCAGCACACAGTCTCGTCTGTCAGACCCTTACCCTGATCTGGCTGGATATTATTGAACCTGGAGATTGATAGAAGGACTCCAGCCAGCACGACTTCTCTCCTCCTAACGTCTCTGTCTCTGATAACGGTCCCATCATTTATGCAGGTTCCAGGTCTCAGAGTTATTCACAATTCTTCCCTCTCCTTCCCCAAACATACTGAGGTTTCTGACCTTTGCTTATAACATTATCTGCACCTGCAATTCCTTTTCCTTTTCCTCCCATGCCCAGCTCTGCTAACTGACATCCTGCCCATTTTTTTTTTAAAAGAAAGGTATATTTAATTCAAATTTTTAGCAAGAACAAACGTACAAACATTTCCCCTCAACACCTCAGGGACGCACTCTTAGCTCAGTTCCGACAGAGCATTAGTCCTACAAAGTTCAGGTCTAAATATAGTCCAGTTGTCAGATGGGCCCTCATCCCATCTATCTCCGAGCTACATTGCACAGGTCACTCCTCACTTCTCAGGGTATGGATGCTCCCGTCTTTCAAAGCATAGTTGAAATGGCCACTTTTCCCATGAAGCCTTTTCTGATACTTCTCCACATCAAAAGAAAGCTCTCCTTCCTCTGAACTCCATCTTTGTTTTTACATCTCTCATGGCCCTGATTAAATCCTGCTTTATATTATTTGTGTAGGTATTCTGACTCCTTTTATTAGCCAGATCCTTTGAGGAAAGGGACCACGTTTTATTCACTGTTGACTCCCCTCTAGAACTTGGCACAAGGCCCTCCACAGGAAAGACCCTCAGTAAATATTTTATGAATGAATAAAAGGATGGCAGAGCTATAATGACCCTAGTCACAGTCACCTTCTCTTGTAGATACCAGAGGTCACTTCTGGTACAGGGGAATTAGGCGTCAGCCTTCAAGAATGGGTAGAATCTGGGGGAGGCTAGGTGGCACAGTGAATTGAGCACTGGCACTGGAGTCAGGAGGACCTGAGTTCAAATCCAGCCTCAGACACTTAATACTTACTAGCCGTGTGACCTTGGGCAAGTCACTTAACCCTAACTGTCTGCCTTCCCTACTCCAAAAAAGAAAAAAAAAAAGAATGGCTAGAATTTGTATAAGTAGAAGGGAACAGGGCATAGAGAGTTGAGGCCTAGAGATAGGAACTAAGCATAATGTACCACTCAATGATTCCCCAAACTTGTTTGCCTAGATCAGATATACCTCCATCAGAGAAACTGAAAGTTTGCCTTGAATTTTACTCATTTCAATGTTGATGGAATTGTTGTCTATATACTGTTTTCCTGCTTCTGCTGACTTTACTCTTCATCAGTTAATCAGTCAATAAACATTAATGTGCCCACTTACACACCAGGCATTGTGCTAAGCATTGGAGATACAAAAGGAGTCAAAAGATGGTTCCTGCCCTCAAGAAGCTTACAATCTAATAGAAGAGCCAGCATGCAAAAAATACAAACAAGCAAGCTTTATGTAAGATGAATGTTATTGTTATTCAGTCCTGTCCAATTCTTCATGACCCATTTGGGGTTTTCATGGCAGAGATACTGGAGTGCTTTGCCGTTTCCTTCTCCAGCTCATCTGATAGATAAGGAAACTGAGGTAAACAGGGTTAAATGACTTGCCCAGGGTCACACAGCTGTTAAGTGTCTGAAGACAGATCTGAACTCCAGAAGATGAGTCAGTGTTCTTGACTCCCGACCTGGCACTCCATCCACCAACACCAGCCAGCAGTTCATAAGGTAAACAGGAATAATGAACAGAGTGGGGGGGGGGGGGGGGGCTGGGAAAGGTTTCCTGTAGAAATCGGTATTTTAGTTGAGACTTAAAGAAAGCTCTGGAAGCCAGTAGGTGGAGTTACAGAGGGAGAGTATTCCAGGCATGGCAGTCAGCAAGAGAGGAGAGATGGAGTATCTAGCTTGTGGGACAGTGAATCAAAGACTGCAGGTTCACACAACTCTTCCTGTGCTTCTCTAAACTGCTCATAATTGTCATTTCTTACAGGACCATGGTGTCTCATGGCCCTCACACAGTGATTTGTTTAGTGGACGTTTATTGATGCACGTCTATTTTGTTCCCACTTCTTCACTACCACAAAAGTGCCCATTTGAATATCTTAATCTATTTGGGTCTTTCTTTTTGTCACAGACTTTCTTGAGGTATCTGCCTAGAAGGTGAATGTTAGGGTCAAAGGGGTGGACTTTCTTTCCAAAAAAAGTCAACAAGCATTTATTAAGAAGCTGTACCTGCCAGACACTATACTAAGTGCTGAGATAAAGGAGCTTGCCTTCTAATTCAGGAGGTAATCACTGGAGGATTCAAGATCTATACCGAGCACATGGAAGATGTTCTGGGAGGCCTTTCTTCTCAAGATTCAGAACTGCCACAATGGTTGGACTAATTAACAGCTCCACCAACCCATGTACTGCTGTGCCTGGCCTTCCACAACACCCCCTAACATTGATTCTTTACCCCCCCAATTTATTAAGTTATTCATTTTTAGTTTTCAACATTCACTTCCTTAAGTTTCAGATTTTCTCTGCCTCCCTTCCCCCTCCCTCCCCAAGATGGCTTACAATCTCATATGGGCTCTACACATACATTCTTGTTAAACACATTTTCACAATAGTCATGTTGCATAGAAGAATTATAATGGAAGGGAGAAACCATGAGAAAAAAAGGAAAACAAAATAAAACAAAACAAGAAAGAAAATAGTCTGCTTTGCTCTGCATTCCAGCTCCATAATTCTTTCTCTGCATGTGCTGGCATTTTCCATCACGTATCCTTTAGAGTGCTTTTAGGTCCTTCCCTTGCTGAAAAGGGCTAAGTCTATCAAAACCAGTCCTCTTAACATTTATTCCCATCTTTTTTTCATCTTTGCTAATTTTCTGGGTGTGAGGAGAAGCCTCAGAGTTCTTCAATCGGCATTTTTCTTATTACTAGTGATTTTTCATACGATTGTTAATAGTTTGCAATTATTGTGAGAACTGCTTGTTCACGTCCTTTTTCTTATCCATCCTATTTAATAAGCATTCCATCTCGGCTAAAAACAGCTAGTAGAGTGGCTACCTAGATACTGCTGTGGGCTGAGGCCACAAGGGGCTGGTGACCTTGGACAATCTCCATCCTTAACCCATCTCAGTGGTCTGCTCTAAGTTCATTGCTTTGGGGAAGTAGGCTCTCCCAATGTATTATAGTTCACTATGTTTCTGTCTTATCCCCCATTAAAGTCCTTGTGGACAAAGACCTAACATAAAAAAAATTATGAATAATCCCAACACAGTGTTCTGTATAAATATAGGTGAACCTCGGTTTGGTACAAACATTTTTACAAATGTTTGTATAAGTGAATGAATTCTTTCTTCTTTTATAGTTTTCAAATATTTGTTGGCTTGGCACATTCTGCCTACCCGGGTCCTTGCTGAACAAGGGAACACAGTCTCGTTCCCTCTTTGTTCTCTGCACTCCCTCTAATCTATTTTTGCCAGTGCCAGCAGAAACAGTCTAGTTCAAGAGTCCCCAGCATCTTAGTTGTAGTCGGCTGACAGCAGGAGTTTCCTCCAACTACATATTTCTCAAAGGAAAAGATGATGACTGAGGGGAAGTTGAGCCAAAGCCATACCTAGGGTTGTCAGAAGAAGTAGACCTTGAGCGTGTTGATTAGACAGTGCAGAGTCAAGGTGAAAGTGAAAGGGCCATTCACCAGTTTCATGAAATGTTTTTTTTAATGTTTTAAGTATTAACTCCCTGGGAGAGTGTAATAGAAGTTATGGGCTATTCTAGCATGTTTTTTAAAGCATTTGTCAATGTGCACTTACATATTTGTTGTATAAGCTCTTTTTTTTTGGTATGGAGGAAGTCAATAGCTGTGCTACCTTATCTGCACTGGACATTACGTATCTTTTTGACCTCTTTTGGGAAGACTCTAGACTGGGGCAAACCTAAGCTTTTAAGTGATTTTCCCCAGAGCGCTAGAGTGGGAGTGTACAAAGCCCTAGAGTTAAAGAAGTGGCTTAGCTTCACCCTAGTGGCCAGATTCCCTTAGGGCTAGATTCAGTTCCTTAGTAAGAGAGGACACCCCAGTCCCTGGATTCAGTGAATGTTATTACATAAGAATGGTGGAAGGAAGCAGGTCCCATTAGGAAGAAGTACTACAACATGACTGCCTCTATGGAGTCAACAGCCAAGGAATCTACTTCTAAATCCATTTGAGTCCTAACAGCAACCGCTTGGCAATGTAATCAATATAAGTTGTGCCCATTTCCCTCTTTATTAATGTCACCTTTGTGACTCAGTGAGGGGACTTCCCCCTTCTGTTTTTGTGTCACTCATGGAAGAAGACCTTCCATGCATTTAGAGAGTGTAATTATCCAAAGAAAGCTGGGGTCTTTCTGTGGATTGAAGTGGAGAATGGAAAAGTTGATTCATTGAGGACCCCTACTCTATTCTAATCAGTATTAATTGACTTGATATGATTCCATAGGGGCAGTGATTATAAATTCTGTGTATCAGGTCCCAGAGCTGTGAGCTGTAGATTGTAGGGAACCATTGGAATAGGTTAGGGGTGGTTACATGGTTTGTCCTACACTTTAGGAAGACCAGTCTGACAGCTGAGTAGAGGAGAGACTGAAGTGGGGAGAGATGGGAAATGAGGAGACCAGCCAGAAGGCTATTGCAATAGTCCAGGTATGAGATGTTCATGTTACACTCATTCATATAAATCTTCCCATCCTGGGCCATCATCAGTTGTCTTGACTTTTGTCTTGCCATTGGACTCTAACGACTCAGGAGGAGAGAGGGAGGCTGAGGACTTTGCACAGCTCTGCTTCACTTAAGTCTAACTCACTCAAAGTCCAGACATCACCCCTATGATGTAATTGGTCCTCTGAGAACAAAAGAGGAACAGCTAGAAGCCCACATCAGAATAGTAGCAGTATCAAAGGAGAAAAGGGTATTGTGAAAGGGAGATGTGATGAAGGTAGAATCAACAATGCTTGGCAACAGATTGGCAAGGAGAGAGGGGAGGAGTCTAGGATGTCATCTAGGCTATGAGCCTGGGGGACCAGGAAGAGAGTGGTGCCCTTAGCAGTAATAGGAAAGTTAGAAAGGGGGAGGATTTGGGAAGAAAGAGTTCAGTTTTAGACGTGTTGAGTTTAAGATGGCCAATGGGCAGTTGGAGATGGGAACCCTGGGGGTCAGGAGAGAGGTTAGAGTTGAAGTAACTTACCTATGATCAGGTAGCCCACAAATGGTGGAACTGTGATTTCAAATAAGGTCTCTTTATTGTAAGCCCAATGTTCTTTACAATATGGCACACTGCCTTACAGGATGTTAAAACAAGAAAGGCCTTTATAGATCTTATTATAGAAATTAACCCAAGGGGGATTAAATATATTAAATCAATTTCCCCTTCCACAGGAGGATAGCTCATTAAAAACAAAATATCCTCTGTCTTTAGCCTCTCTCATTGAGTTCTCTGCATTGTGGTCTAAGCTCTCATTCTTTCAAGGAAGTAGACCAGTCTGGGAATCATCTCACATCTTTTCACCTTCAACCTCTACCCACAAATTGAAAGAGCCCTAGATCTTGGTTGCTGTTCAGTCATGTCTAACTCTTCATGACCCCATTTGGGGTTTTGTTGGCAAAGATACTAGAGTGGTTTGCCATTTCCTTCTCCAGCTCATTTTACAGATGAGGAAACTGAGGCAAACAGGGTTAAGTGACTTGCCCAGGATCACACAGTTAATAATTGTCTGAAGCCAGATTTGAACGCAGGAAGATAAGCCTTCCTGACTCCAGGCCAGGCACTCTATTCACTTCACCAACAGATCCTTAGCCCAAATGAAATAATCTGCCAAGTAGGGCCCAAGGCACTACTATTCCCAGGGACTGGTCTGGTTCTTCTTAACTTCCTGTCTTTTCCCGCTAGAAGCCAACCAACCCCAGGTAGGGAACAGCAGTACCATTTCTGCTGTGGACTGAGGCAGATGGGGTACAAAGTGGGACTGGTAACCGGGAGAGAGCAGCTTGACTAGAGGGAAATGAGTCCTTGCCTACAGGGATGAGACAGACAGGAAGAGCAGTGAGGATCAGGTCTGGATTGAGGCCCGTGAAAAGAACTACTTTCTAGCATCTGCCTCTGGTCCCACACAGGCCTCAAGCTGATGTTCCAAGAAGAAGCATTGTATTGTGCAAAGATCCTTGCATTTGGGATGATAGTGTTTGAATCCCACTTCTGCCCACCTCTCACCTCTCTTACTCACTGCACATGTGGGTTTGGTCAAACTATTTCACTTCTCTGGACCTCAGTTTCCTCATCTGTAAAATGAGGGGGGCGGTGGTCAGACTAGATGATTTCTAAAGATACTTCCAGTTATGGATCCTGGGAACTCATCTGAGAAACAACCTCCAGCAGAACCAGGGGGTCCTATCAATAAAGGACAGAGGTGGGGGAGTAGAGAGAAGGGAGGTAGCTTTTTTTTTTCTTTTTGGAGAGGGGACAATAGGGCAATTGGGGTTAAGTGACTTGCCCGAGGTCACACGCTAGTTTTTGTGTTAAGTGTCTGAGGCTGGATTTGAACTCAGGTCCTCCTGACTCTACGGCCAGTGCTCTATTCACTGAGCCACCTAGCTGCCCCTGGAGGTAGAATTTTAAATAGATTAACCTCAGAACCTACCTTCAAATCCCACCCATCTGTGTGATTTTGGGCAAGCCTCAATGGCTTAGTTTCCTTATAGTCAAAAAAGAGGGTTGGACCAAATGACCTCTAAGCTTGATTCTTTCCATCTGATCACTATTATTAACCAAAAGAAATAGCTCGAGTCCAAGTGGTTGAAGCACTTGCCCTTCTCACTTTTCCCATTAGAGTCTCATCTGCTCTGGACTCACACATGCATTCTGGACCAGGTTCAGTCCTGGAAAGTCTGATCTCCAGTGAGAGAGATTAGACTTCCTTTTCTCATGTTTGTTAAACCCCTGCTTCAGCTCCCCAGGGAAAAATTGCTTAAGACTTAGATTGAGGCTTATGTTTAGGTCTCCTTAAAAGATGAGGGATGGGGGATGGGGGAGTAAAAGGGACTTTGTACAATGTGAATCAGGCATGGGATGGGAATTTATTTCCTCCATGCAAAAGAGACACTAAAACACACAAAAGACTCATTGAACACATGCTACATCTTAAACAGCATTCAGCAAATTAATTTATAACTATTATTCCCTCTCTCATGGGAAATTGAAGATTAATCCTCATCAGGAAAACACAGTCTGAAAAACTGGAATTGGGTATTTTACACTGCACCTTGGCTCTGTACTGTCTTTCTCAAAGTTCATGTCTTCTGGAAGCCAGTCCTACAACTTGGACCCATCTTCTTATTGGTGGTGATGGGGTACAGTCTCTGAAAGCCCCTTGAATCTTCCCACTGGATCTGGAGTTCCTCAGAGGCAAAAAGCCTTCCATTATTAATATGATTGAATCTGTCACCCTTAAACTAGCCTAGCTCTCCAGCCAGATGGCCCCCAGCTGTTTCCCACCCTAGATCCCATCACAATCCCATTCTCTGGATTCCAGAAGTCTGACCTCAGTCCCAACAAGATCCTCCTTAGACTTCTCCTCAAGACCCTCCCCAACCCTCCTCTAGACCACCCCTGGATCCTTCCCACAATCTTTCTGTACATGAGATCCATCTTGCCATCTTGCCTCCATGAAGGTGCAGACTCAATCTAGCTCAGACTCCGTCTTTTTGAGATTGTTCTGGCCTGCTTGTCAATACAAGCGTCACAAATCCTTAGGCTCCTTCAGAGTCTACCCATTATGGCAAATCTTTCAATAAACTTTGTTTTACTTTGACTGAGAGAAGGCTTGACTCGAATTCATTCGGCAGGCCCTGGCATATTGATATTTCTGGGTCTCCAGCACCCCTAATCCCCAAACCTCAACAGTGGTTACATTCTCCAAGATCACTAGAGTACTTCCAAGAGTGCCAGACTCCTCCCTGGGCTATAGTCAGCTCCAAACAAAAAGATCCAGAGTCTTTGGACCTCTTAAACTCACAAAATGACGTCCAAGCCACTTCCAAAGTGAATAATACTTGTTCACCAAACATCTGGAAAGTACCAATACAAAATGGCCAACCCCAAACCCAGTCTCAAGCTCACCCAAGTGGGGCCTATGCTTTAGGTTTATATAGAATCATCCATAGTAGAACCCCTGGCAATTATGCTAACTAGGTGATTAAGGGTGGGATTAGGGAGGAGTTAAGGTGGGGCTAAGGGGGAGCCTGTGTTTAAAGGGGCATACCCACTTGATGTAACTTCGAAGTCGTTGTACCCATGATTCACTGGGAGAAAGCCCACAAAGCTGGGGGGGGGGCCTACCTAGAGGTGTGGTTTTAGGCTTGAAACGTCACTAAGTCAGCCAGCGGTCAAGGGCTGATGGAGAAGTGCCCAGTCTGCCACCCATCAGTGTCATGCTTGACAGGATTGATGTCTGGGTACCAAGATTAGGGAAAGATAATGGCTTAAGGAGTTAACCTAGAGATGGGGCATTGAAGGATTCATGGGGGCAATGAAGCACTATACAAAGGGGGAGATAAGAGTCGCCTAAGCAGCAATGTTTATAGATACTTTGGTGAAGGATTGATAGGTATAGCTTGTTAGTGTTTCAAGGCTGAGATAAATAATCCATGAGTTGTTGCTGTGCACAATTAATGCTTTGAAGCTGGGAGGGGGGAGGGGGGAGAAGGGGCAGAGTTAATGCTCTGAGACTGGGGTGGGGGTAGTGTGATTTTACAAACTGGTTTTACAAATTGATGTTACAAAGTTTTATAGACTGATGCTACAAACATAGATCCCAAGCACCCCATCAATTCTTTTAAATATCTACTGAGTCATCAGCTCTTCCTACTCAGCCAATCAGGGGTTCGGAATTAGGGCCTCATCTCAAAGCAGATTTCCTTTCCATTCTGAGTCAGACACCTGTGGTCAGCAGGAAGAAGACACGTTAAATTTCCACATGTCCTGTCCAACTCCTGTTACCCTCTGCTCTAATTATATTAGCCAGGATCTATTTCTATTCTCACTGCTCACCAAATCTTGAGGATGCGATTAAGTTGTTAACGTTCTGGAGTGAGTTCGCTGGATTGTAAGCTTCTTGAGGGCAGAAACCTCTTCATTCTGGTCTTTGATTTCCCAGCGTGCTGTTTATATCTTGTTTGTATGCAGTCGTTTGGATGCTATTAGACTGTAAGCTCCTTGGAGACAGGAATTGTTTTTGCCTTTCTTTGTAACCCCAGTGCTTGGCACAGAGTAGGTGCTTTTTGACTTGAATCAAAATTCAGTGCCTTGCACATAGATATCACTTCATATGTGAAGGTTTATTCAAGAGGTGAGGGCAGCTGTTTCTGCCCAGGAGCCTTCTGCTTCTGGATTTGAATCCAGCACCTTGGAGTAGGGTTCAGTCAGCGTAATCCTCTGCGGTACACTTGGTAAGTTCCCTAAACAGGTCAAAGAGAGAAGACCTTGGTCACCAAAGGGGAATACAGTGAGTGAATGACAAGCAATGCGGTCCTTTCTGAGCCCAGGCTGTCAAGGAGGCAAACCATCTTGGGTCCTTGCTCTGACTTAATCTTTGCCAATATAAGTGCCCTGCAGGCTTGGAGGCATGCTGTGCTGCTGCCCCCTGGTGGGCAGGTATCTGAACTGTTCAGGGTGAAAGAAGAATCCTTCATCGATGAATCCCTTGGGAGCTCTCTTCTTAGCCCTGACCAAAGGTCAGATCTCTTCTTCGTATAGGAATCTAATAGCATAGAGTGGGAAAGGAATTCTAGAGCTCATCTGGTCCTAACCCCTCATTGTACCCAGGAGGAAATCCAGGTCCGAAGAACTGAGAGCTCACACGTTCAGATCCAGGTATTCTTGTTCCAAAACCAGAGCCTTTCCCACTATGCCACCCCATCTCAGGCCAAGACAGCCTGGTAACCGCTCTTTCTCCTCATCGGCGAGCTAGAAATTCTTGGATCCAAATTCTGCATCATAACACACAGACTCTTTGGTCTCAGACAAGTCTCTTAACCTGTCAGCCTCCTGGGTAACTCTTTCAAATGATCATTTATAAGTTGCAGAGTAAGTTCTGATCTGAATTGGTAGGACTTCGGTCACTGAGAGTTCCATACAATAATGAAACCACAAATCCAGATAAAAAACAAATTAAAAAAAACCCCCAATATATAGGCAGCATGGAATGAACATGGTAGAAAGAGCGTTTGATAGGGAGTCAGGAGATCTGGGTTCTAGCCAGGAGTATTTTGAGGTTCAAATGAGATAATGGACATAAAGCACATTTCAAATGTTAAAGTGCTATATAAATATTAATTGCTCTCCTCCTCCTTTTTATAGAGCAATAGAGGTGTGTGTGCTGGTAAATGTTTAACAACAGGGCTCTCTGGGGGAAAATGTGTGCACACACACTTTAAAGTTTAATCTCCATTATTAACGCTTTCTTAAGTCTAGACAATCACCAAAACATAAATCAAGCCCCGATTCCTAATGATGATGATTTCTGAAGTAAATCATTTTCTCTCATAGCAAAAGTTTAATCATCCACTCTCCCAGTATACCCCAAGTTCTAGGCTAGACTTTGCTTCTAGGTGACTGTATGCCCTTGGGTCTTCTCCGAGCCTGTTTTCCGTACTTACAGTGAAATGGTTAGATACAGCATATCACTGGATCATGGGTTTAGAATTGGGAGGGTCACCTGGTCTGACCCCTTTGTTTTAGCTGTCTGAGTAACAGTAACAGGACTAGCTAATATTTTTAAAGCACTTTATTTTTTATCTGTATGTATTTTATCTTTTCCCCCAATTACATGTTGTAATGTAATGTAATGCCAAGGAAAGGCAACTTCCCAAGGTTCAGAATACCAGCATAGGTGCTTTCCCATTTTATTCAGTGACCAACCAAGAACAGAGAAGATCAAAACATGACATCATTCCAAATACAGCATTTACTAAGTGTGATTAAATAATCTCCAAGGACTACCCCACCCCAGGACCTTCCAATCATTCAATCAATTACAAAGTCCCTGGTCTAAATACTTCTCCACCCCTAGGCTATACCTTCATTTAGTCCACCACAAAGCCCCTCTTCTCAAATGGAGATTAGTTTCCAAACATAAGTAAAGTACATTCATTTGCCTAACCATAGAACACAAAAAGGTCAAAAGTTCCCCACCCCTGGATCACAATTGAATCTACCCCAGAGTCACATCAAGTTTAAGCACAGCACCTAATACCCAAATGGAGGTCTTTTCTTCATCTTGACATGAGGCAAGTTCTCAGCAATCTTAGTTCCTGGGGAGACAAGGCTTAGCAAGGCCACAAGATACATTGCCAGTCCCTCCATTAATTCATCCTCTGTCTGTAGAACAGTCCTAGAACCCCTGAAAACATTAGCAAAACCCTCTCCTAGGATTTCTGTAAACATACAACAAGAAACTCCTTCTTCAGGGCTTCTGAACCAACAGAAAGGTTCCCAGACCCCTGCAACAACAACACTGTCCTTCACCAGTGGACAGTATTCACTCTGTCTGCAGGACAGTCTCCAGACCCCTGCAACAACAGCACTGTCTTTCACCAGTGGACAAATCTGGCAAAAGAACATCAAAACAGACAGACAAAGTACCAGCAAAACAGCCATGTCTCCTCAGTCCTTGGCAGCTCAGGGGGCAGGTCTCAAAAGTCCAGGGCAATTCAAAGCGGCCACCAGCAATCTCTTAGTCTCTCTCTCTCTCCACGAGGTGCTGCTTCCAAAAAAGGTCTTCCGCCTCTCTCTTGTCTCTCCAAATCTACATCACCAGCTCCTCCCAGTTCAGGACTTTCTTTTCACATCAACAAGCCCATCCCACAGGTGGGATTAACAAGCTCTGGGTTTTAACACAATCAATTTGAAAACCAAGCCCAATACAGGGGGATCTTTAATTGCCATTACTATCACACATGTTTACATAGTACTTTAAGGCTACATAGAATACTTTATGTTTATTAGTTCATTTGATCCCAACTGAATTCTGTCTTCCACAGGAAGCCTTCCCTCGCCCCTCTTAATTCCAGTGACTTTTCTCTTTTAATTATTTCCTATTTCTTTTATACTGCATATAGCTTGCTTTGTATATATCTGTTTATGTGTTGTCTCCCCCGTTAGACTGTAAGCTCCTGGAGGGCAGAGTTTGTCTTTTGTCTCCTTTGGTATCCTCTGCACTTAGCACAGTGCCTAGCATATAGTAGGAGCTTAATAAATGTTTGTTGATTGATTGATTGATTGATCCTCACAATAGTTGTTGCTATTATCCCTATTTTACAAATGAGGAAACCAAGACTGAAAAAGGTAAAATGGCTTGCCCAGAGTCACACTCCTAGTAATTGAATGAGGCAGAATTTGAACTTAGATCTGAAGTCCAGGACTTCATCTCCACCTAACTGTCTCTGGGTTGTGTTTGATCTTAAATTTTGTTTTGCTTTGTTTTTTGTTTTGTAGGGGGGAAAGCAGGACAATTGGGGTTAAATGACTTGTCCAAGGCCACACAGCTAGTAAGTGTTAAGTGTCTGAGGCTGGATTTGAACTCAGGTCCTCCTGACTCCAGGGCCATGCTATTCATTGCGCTAGCCACCCCTGATCTTAAATTTTTAACAACAAAATAATTCATAACTAATTTTCTAGCCCATATAATCTAGTAAACCAATAACTGTCCAGTGCCTGCCCATTATAAATGACTGCAGCTAGGACGCATGATAACATGTTTAGATCAATGAGTAAGTCTAACTGAGACTAAATCTAATTAATGAAGGGCTAGACCTATAATTTAATCGGTGTGGGGAACTTCCAAAATGGAAATTCCCTCTATTGACACAGATCAGAAACTCCTTTGTAATTTTTCATCTTAGAGCATTGCCTGGACTTACTGTGAAGTTGTAATCAGCCCGTGGACACACAGCTAAGCATGTGTCAGAAAACTGAACCCAGGTCTCCCTGACTCCATAGTAACCCATCTTTCTAATTACATTTATTTGACTCACACAATAAGGGTTTCTGGTCATGTGGCCCACTTTTTAACAAAAAGATGAAAGCTCCTTGACTAAGTGTTCCCCAAGGTCCCTTCCAGCTCTAACCAGTACAGAGGCCAACCTTTTTTTCCTGAGACATTATGTTTTTATTCATGTAATCCGGTTCCCAGTCCTTGGATCAAGGGAAGGAGATTTATAGGTGCCAGTGATTAAAGACCACCACCAAGGCCCAAGGGAAGAGCCCTCCCTGAGAAAATGTGGTATGGCTCAAGTCATGAGTTAATAAAAAAGTAAATCAGATGGTTGGGCTAAACCTAAGCTTTTGGGGAATGCCAAGTCCAACCAAGGAGTTGGGAGGCAGCATTGGAGTAAAAAGCCCAGAGTCTGGGAGGGCCCACTAATGAAAGGAAGAATGAGTGTTAGGGAAAGGATGGCTTATCACATTCGATTCCCTTTCCTAAAGAACCTTTTTTTTTTTTTTAAATGGCAGTGCCTTGTCATTAGTGGGCCCAGGGTGGTCTATACATAATCACTTTGATTTTTAGAGCAGGACTGTCAGATCTTAATTCAGCTTCTATTCTTCACCTTCCCCAAGCAATATCAAGCATCCTATCCTTCTGTCACATGGGCTTTTCAAAACCTCTCCAAGATCTGTAAAGGTGTTAGAGGGAGGTCATTTCAACCCCTGGCTAGAGACAAAACTAGCCATTTTTGTGCTCAGGGAAGAAAGTATGAAATATTCCCTTCAAATGTTGCTGGCTTGGCTGCCGTGGGGAGGGGCTTGGCATGCAGGAGGTTTTCTCTGGGCACAGGCCTGCCTGCTAACTTCCTAATTGAACAGATTGTTCTTGCTAGCTAGATGCTGAGTTAAGCTGTTTCTAAGACAGATGAAAGGACCACTGGTGCCACCAGCGCCTCCGAAATACTAGCAACAATCGTGGCTCAAGTTTATATTTTATGTCATTTGGTCCTCACCCTGTGAGGTAGCTGTGATGAGGAAACTGAGGCAGAGAGGGGCTAAATGACTTGCCCTAAGTCACACAACTTGTAAGGCAAGATTTGAATTTATGTTTTTTGGACTCAAGTCTATCCCATCTCCTAAATTTCTCTGCCTAGTTATGCCTCTGACTCCAGGCAATGCCAGATCAGTAAAGACAATGTTTGGAAGAAAATGGTTGCGAATTATAAAATCACTTCCCCAGGAAACAGATCGTGTTTTCCTGCCATTTTCATCAGTGACAGACTTCTACCCTCAGCCTCACTACTGGACCCCTCGGAGTCTGGCCTAGGCACTGCTTGTTGCCATGGTGAGCAACCTTCTCCTAGACTATACTTCTCTCCTTTCCCCTATCCCAGTTTCCCTGAGAAAGCTTGAGATACAGAAAGAGACGGCAGCTGGTCAGGGAAGGGACCACAGTGGGACACTCTGGGCAGTCAGAGCGGTGGGCGGGTTTGGAGTATTTGGGTGCACCCAGGGGTCAGAGAGAGCTCACAAAGGAAGGTGAGCGACAAAGGTCTGGTTCTCAGTTGGTTTACTGGTTATAATGCCCTGAATCATCTTCCAGGTCCTTATGTGCCTCAATGGTCTCTTCAAGGCTGGCATGATAGTGCCATGGAGCAACTTAAACTCCCAAAGAACCCACAACTGAGGGGGCTAGATCAGCCTCCTGTAGCCAATGTGTCAAATAATCAGAGAATCTGAGCGTGACAATAGGCTCAGCGGTCATCTGGAATGAGCCCTGTGGTATCTAGAATAGGCCTCATGACCATCTAGGATGGGCTCCATGATTGCCTAGAATAGACTCTGTGGTCATCTAGAATAAGCTTGGTGACCACCTAGAATGAGTTTGGTGGTGTCTAGAATAAGCTTGGTGGATATCTGGGCTAGGTTCCATGGTCATCCAGAATGGTCGCTGTGGTGTCTAGAATAGGCTTGGTGGGAGTCTGGGCTAGGTTCCGTGGTGGTACAGAATGAGCACTGTGGTGTCTAGAATAGGCTTGGTGGGCATCTGGGCTAGGTTCTGTGGTCATATAGAATGAGTGCTGTGATGTCTAAAATAGACTTGGTGGGCATCTGG
>NW_027185791.1:15030051-15080840 GCF_028583685.1 Petaurus breviceps papuanus | reverse complement strand
ATAGAATGAGTGCTGTGATGTCTAAAATAGACTTGGTGGGCATCTGGACTAGGTTCTGTGGTCATATAGAATGAGTGCTGTGATGTCTAAAATAGACTTGGTGGGCATCTGGGCTAGGTTCTGTGGTCATCCAGAATGAGTGCTGTGGTGTCTAGAATAGGCTTGGTGGGCATCTGGGCTAGGTTCTGTGGTCATCCAGAATGAGTGCTGTGGTGTCTAGAATAGGCTTGGTGGGCATCTAGAATAGCTCGGGGATCATCCAGGCTCAGTGGTCATCTAGATCAGCCTATACCAGAAACACGGTTCCTCTCACACCTTCTCTGACAAGTAATGATCTAACCTCTGTTTGAAGCTCTTTCCGTTATGAGGACGTTCCTTCTGCCAGTGCTGGCTGCCACCTTCTTGACATTCATGGTCTTTGTGAGTTGTTCCAAACCCTGAGAGGCTGTGACTTGCTTAGGGTCACACAGACAGTGTGTGTCAGAGGGAGGATTGGAGCTTAGGTTTTCCCGGTTCCATCTCACCAGATAGAAGTGCTACGTGTTCAATGTTGTGCTGCTTTTCATAAGACAAACCTTAAAGAGAGCTATTATGTCCCCTCTAAATTTTCTCCAAGCTGAATTTCATCCATTCATAGAATCATAGCTTCAGTATTAGAAGGGATCATTTTACAGGTGGAGAAACTGAGTCTCAGAGGGATTAAAGGACCTGTCTAGTGCATCCTGGGGAATAATAAGCAGAAGAGCTGGAATTTGCAGTCAGCTCTTCTGACTTCCACCTCCAGCACCTTTCACCTCTTCTACGTGAAGTTATATATATATATATGTATATAATATATATATATATAACAAAGTTATATATCCCTAACACCTCCAACCTCGCATGATGTTATTTTCAAGCTCCCAGACAGGAAGGGCATTTGTCCTAATCCAGGAAGGCAGCGAGAGCTGCAGGGACGTAGGTGGTACAGGGCAGACTCTCCCAGCTGAACTGACTAAAGCTCTAGGCCCCTTGGTAAGGTGAAAAGCAGCTTGGGGGGCTTTCCCCCCAGCCTCTCTTGCTGACTTCTCCAGCCACATTAGAACAGCAGAGCTGGGAGCTGGGGCTTAGCTGGTTCTCAGTGACCCGAGAAGGAGTTAAACTCCCCAGGAGCAGGCCAGGGGACTCTCTGCCTGGAACAGCCTGTGCTCAGCTCTGTGCACTAGGGCTCCCGTGATAGCGGCAAGCAATGCTTTGTCACGGCCAGCTTCTGAGAAATGAGCAAACCTCTATCTCTCCATCAGGTTTTCCATTTAATCCTCTTGTTCACCCAAGGGCGGCTTGTCCCCCAGGTTGCTCTTCAGGAGTCACAGCTATTGACAACTGCTTGGCCTCATAGCAGGGTCCTTAACCTTCTGTGGGTCACAGGCCCCCTCTGGCAGCCTGGTGAAGCCTACGGGCCCCTTCTAGAAAAATATTTTTAAATGCACAAACTAAAATACATAAGATGACAAAGAAATGTTTAAAAAAAACCAGCCCAAATCAACAAGGACCCAAGTTCATGACACCTAGTCACAGAATCAGAGACTAAACAAACCAACGGATTGTGAGTCTGTGTATAGCAATATCATTGTATGTGCATATGTGTTGTGTGTGAGGAATAGTGCCCTGTACACACACACACACATATACACACTCACACACATGGTCACATACATACTCACAATTCACCCACCCACCCACTCACACACATACACACACTCATACACACACATATCCACACACTCTTACATACATATACACACTCACATATATACACATACACAGTCACACACACTCACACATACATACATATACACACTCACTCACACATATACACATACACACACTCAGTCACACACACATACACACTCACACACATACATACACATTCACACATATACATACACACTCACACACATATACACACTCAGTCACACACACATACACACACATACATACACGTACTCACTCACACACGCACACTCACACACATACATACACACACTCATACATACACACCTACACACACACTCACACACATACATACACACACTCACACACATATACATATATACATACTCACACACATATACACACACTCACTCACACACACTCACACTTTGATAGCGGTACAGGCAGCACATACTTGGTGGGTGTCTAAGTGATACTGGAGATGCCGTGGCAAGAGTTCTCTTTTCTCTGAATCTCCCGAGGACATTGGTTCCTCAGCCCTTCTTTGCAGGCCACCCCGCAAGACAGTGCAATATGGGGTGTGTCCACAGGGTGGCTCTCTGTGCCAGGCACCAGGGCCAGAAGGGGATCTCCTCAGGGTCTCTCCAATACTGGTCTTCACGAGTCATTTCTTCCCCTCTCCCACCCATGTGGTTGGATGGATTTAATTACCTTCGCTAGCCAGATTTAAAACTCCGTACAAGGGGAAAGAGATGGAAAAGTGCCCTGAAAGATGAAAGTTACAGAGATGTCAGCTGGCTCTCACCAGCTGGCCTGCGTCTGGCCAATTTCCTTCTCTCTCTCAGCTAAGTCCATTCCTAAGATTCCGACAGTGACTCCTCAGCGGCCACATAGTTCAGACGGCATTGCTAGGAAACAGTCAATGGCCCCCTTTCATCTGAGCTCTCAGTCTCCCCCACCCCAAGCTTCTTTCCACACCTGTATATAATGAGCAAGATTAAGGAAAGGGACTTTTTGTGTGTTGGACTTTTATATGTGGGTGTGCATAAACACACATACACACACACACATAATGCAGAAAGGGCAGGGAAATCCCAGAGCTTGGGATCCGTCTCCTGGTCGGTTCTCTCCAGCTGCCCAGATTCCACATCAGCCACCCTTAGTGGATCTTCGGCTTGCCTTGTCCTGGTCTGTGTCCCGGGGTCTTGACCTCCGCCACCACAGCTCTCCTGGATCTGTCCTATCTCATCCTTCACAGCCCCTAGCCCAGCCTGCTGCAGCAACAAAGACAACACCGCAGAAATCAACTGATACAAATCAGGGCTTGATTTATTGTTTTGTTGATTGTCTAGACTTAAATGATGAAGGCACACTGCCTGGCATATAATGGGTGTTTAACAAATGTTTATTGACTGACCTGGGGTGGTTGTGTGTATGTGGGTAGAAAGAGAGACCTCCAGCCCTCCCCAGCAGCAGCAAGGGGCATGTGGCTGCCCGTAGCTGATTGGCCCACTGGCATCGTTCCATCTTCTCTGCTCCTGAGCACATGGAATTCAATTCAACAGCAGGCACCTCAGTCCTTCTGACAAGGGCAAAATCAGCATAAGGCAAAAAGGAAAAAAAAAAAGAAAGGGCTGGGCCGATTTGCAGTCAAGTACACAAATCTGTTCTTGTCTCCTGAATTTTCCCACAGCTTCTTCATTCCTGACCCAGTAGGCACCCAGGCACTTTCAGCATCCTGCTGCCTCAATTTCCTGTGGAAGCCATCAGGGTTCCTCTGGCACTCACAGAGATGAAACGTTTTGCAGACCTCTCTTTCCACACACATATAGACACACCACACCAGGTCAGTCAATAGACATTTATTAAGCACCACTACACGCCCCGCATTGTGTCTCCATCACTTAGGTCTAGAGTCTAGAGGACAATCCACAAAACAATAAATCAAGCCCTGACTTGTAGCATTTGTTGATTTCTGAAGTGTAAATGTTCATGGGGCAGTTAGGTTGAGCAGGGGATAGAGAGCCAGGCCTGGAGGCAGAAAGACTCATCTTTCTCAGTTCAAATCTGGCTTCAGACACTTACTAGCTGTGTGACCCTGGGCAAGTCACTTAACCCTGTTTACTTCAGTTTCATTATCTGTAAAATAAGCTGGAGAAGGAAATGGCAAACCACTCCATCTTTGCCCAGAAAACCCCACATGGGGTCACAGAGAGTTGGACATGACTGTAAAATAACTGAACAACAAAAAAACATGTTCATGTTGAAAATTTAACAATCAGTCCTCAAGAGCTGGTTTGAACTGGCTCCAGCATACCCAGGGTTCTAGGCATAGGCAACAGGGCAGGAGGTAGAAAGGCACTGAAAGTGGCCAGAGCAGCTCCAAAAGACACATGATGGAAAGGGCCATCCACATCCAGAGAAACAACTATGGAGTCTGAACAAAGATTGAAGCAAACTACCTGCTCTCTCTCATTTTGTTTTGTTCTGTTCCTTCTTTCTTCTTGTTCACTCCATTGGTTATAATCCTTCTTTACAACTTGACTAATGCTTAATGTGAAGGTATTTGTAGAACCTTTATCAGATTGCATCCCACCATGGGAAGGGAGAGGGAGAACATTTGGAGCTCAAGGAATCGTGGAACTGAATGTTGTAAACTAAAAGTAAATAAATAAATTTAATGTGGAAAAAAAAGAAGAAAGTGTTCAAAGGACAGGAAGTAGTCCACTTTGGCTGGAATTTGAGGCAGAAAGGAGTAGGAGCTAAGGTTGGAAAGACAGTGGGTATTAAATTACTAAAGGAGAACCCAACGATAAGGTTTGCAGGCTGGAGCCCAGTGCACAGGGTCCTGCAAGCCTGTGGGACCCAGAGAGCGATCAGGAGGCAGGGCTGCCTCTCTCCTGGACCATACCACACATGGGCATAGAAATCATGCTAGCTCATTTATAAACAGGCTGCTTTAGGCTGAGTGCTGTGAACAGAGCAGAGCAGCTACTTTATTTTGATCTATTGAAAGTCAACCCTTGACACAATTGTCACCATGGTGATCTTGCTGAAAAGGAGCAGATCCATAGGTTCAGGCTTTTGGTGGGTGTACTTGAGAGAGGAGCCAATGGAGTGAAGCTGCCATCTCTGAGCCGATGACCAATCTGGGTCTAAATTAGAATCTCCTCTAATTATAGCAATGAGTGCTTTTGGTGGATGCACATGGTGGGGGTGCTTTGCTCCTTTCTTCTCCACAAACGGGTCCTTCTACTCTGGACCCACGTGAGCAGAGATCGAGAACAAAACAAAGGGAGGGACACTCAAAAAGAGGGATTACACTCGCTTTTCTCATAGGTTTTTTTTACCTTCCTTCCAAAGCCCTTAAAAAAAATTAAGAGGGAAGGGGAGGAGAGAAGGAATAATGATGTGTATAGGACCTACTATGTGCTAAGCACTTTGCAAATATTATGTCATTTAATCCTCACAACAACCCTGTGAATCGGGTGCTATTATTATCCCGATTTTACAGTTGTGGAAACTGAGGCAAACAGGTTAGACAGGAAAAATTTAACCTGGTGACAATTACTTAAAGTCTAGATTTGGGCTCATGTCTAGGGTCTCCCCCCAAGGAGGAGTAGAAAGGTACTCAACGTACCTTTAGGTAGCTTACATTACATTCAGCACAACTATTTCTTCTACACAAAAAGAAATATTTAACACACATAAGACCCATAAGTGCACATTGTCAGACTAGAAACAGGATGGAGTCATTTACAACTACTGTCATATCCTCTGTTAGGTTGAGACTTAAAATATCAAGACTTGATGTAGTTTGCAGGACTGCTAAATGGTTTTTTAACATTTCACCTTGGCTCTGCATTGTCCAAGCAATTCCTTTCAGGCCAGAGATGCAGCATTCCACAGGGCGTAATCCAACACACTTAAAACATTAAGATTATGGGGGCGGCAGGGTGGCGCAGTGAATAGAGCACCAGCCCTGGAGTCAGGAGGACCTGAGTTCAAATCCGGCCTCAGACACTTAACACAAAAACTAGCTGTGTGACCTTGGGCAAGTCACTTAACCCCAATTGCCCTCCAAAAAGCAAAAAACCATTAAGATTCCTAGGAAGTTAAGAAATGGGCCTGGAGTGAAATCTATTGTGACTCAGGTGAATAAAAAACTTCAGAAGTAGCAAGTATGCTCTGATCTGCATTCAGACTCCATAAGTTCTTTCTCTGGATGTGGCTAGCATTTTCCATCCTCAAACAAGAGTAATGGTAAAGATGTATATGGTTAAAAGAAGTAAGCAGGGTAACAACCTTGTGCTCTAAGAAACCATAAGTAACAAAATAAAATCAATGTTAAGTATGCTCTCTGAATGATTTGGCATCTAAACAACCTAAAGGAAAAACCAATCTAAGTGTAGAGATAAAGAGACAATAAAATAACCACTTCTGGGGTCCTCCATGTGTCCCTTTTTTGACTTGGACAAATCTAACAAAATATATAAACAGGAAAGAAATTCAAAAACAAAATACACAAACAGGAAGGACATTCAAAGATCTGAACTGGATTTTAGGAAAGTTAGATACGATGGACATTGGGTGACAAGTGGAGAACCCTGGGGGCTGCGGGGGATGGGAGTCATAAAGCATAAGGGTATTCCTCAGCTGTGCGCGGCGCCCTACACAGACTGCATGCGGGGGAGGGAAGGAGGGGGGGTAAATCTCATAAAGAAACAAAAGCCAATGATTCTTGGGCTCATTTGTCTGGCTCACACACCTCTGCCGATCTCCACTTTCACGTTTCCAGTGGCCTGCTGAGTATTTCTAACAGGATGCCCCCTTAGACATCTTAAAGTCTTCCCATGCAGAACTGAACTCTCTATATTCCCCCCTCCACATCCAGCTCCCCTCTTTCTAACTTCCCTGTTAATTGGTAATGTCAGAGGTGCCACCAGACTCCCAGGCCCCCAGGCTCACAAACTGGGCGTTATCTCAACTGCTGATTCTCTGTCATCCTCTGCATCCAACCAGTTACCAAACCTTATAGATTCTCCCTTGGTAACATCTCTCATATATTCTTCCTTCTCTCTGCTGACACTTCCACAACTCTAGTCTACGTGTCGTGGTAGATAGAGTGCTGGGTCTGGATTCAGAAAGACCTGAGTTCAAATGCAGCTTTAGACCCTTACTAAGCTATGTGACTCTGGGCAAGTTACTTAACCTCTCTTTGCTTCAGTTTCCTCAACTGTAAAATGGGGATAATAATAAAATGAGATAATATATGTATACTACTACTACTGCCACTACTACTACTACTGTTGTTATTGCTGAGTTGTCTCAGTCATCTCCAACTCTTTGTGACCCCATTCAGGATTTTCTTGGCAAAGATACCAGAATGGTTTGCCATTTCCTTCTCCAACTCATTTTACAGATGAAGAAAACAAGGCAAACAGGGTGAAGGGACTTGCCCAGGTCAGGGTCACAGAGTCACACAGTTAATGTCTGGGGTCGCATTTGAACTCATGAAGATGAATCTTCCTGATTCTAAGCCCAGCGCTCTATCCACTTCGCCACCTTCCTCATCCTTATCTCCTCCTCCTCCCACTGTTAAATCAACTCTAGCAGTTCCCTATTGCTCCAGGATCAAATATGAAATACTCTATTTGACTTTTAAGTCCTCCATAACCTACCCCCTTTCTACTTTGTCAATCTTCTAACACCTTACACTCTGACCTGTACTCTGCAGTCCAATAACACTGGCCTCCTTGATAATCCTTGAATAAGACAATCCATTTCCAGACTCCAGGCATTTTCACTGTCTGTCCCCCCTGCCTGAAACTCTTTACCTCCTCACTTCTGCCTCTTAGTTTCCCTGGCTTCCTTCAAGCTTCAGCTAAACTCCTACCTTCTGAATCACCTTTCTTCCACTTCCAAATTTTCATGCCTTCCCTCTGTTGATTACCGCCAGTGGTTTGCATGTTATCTACCCCATTAGACTCTCAGCTCCTTGAGAACAAGGACTATTTTTTGCCTTTCTTTGTTGCCATCATTTAACCCAGTGTAATGCGAATGTAAATTTTAAAGATCTTCCCTGCCCCTAGGCTAAAGTGCACCAGAAGCCTGGGGAGGGAGGCTTGTTTTTTCAGAAGATACTTTTTGATTGGCCAGTGGGTCAAAAAGGTTGTTACATTCTCTGAGCCAGGAGAAGGCTATATAAGCACTGATGTGTAGCTTTGTTTTGGGGACTCACTTTGAGAAGTATTCTGTGATTTGATCTGAGTTCTGGGAAGCCGTTGTTGAGAGTCCTCCGGCTTTGAAAAACCCAGAATGTGGAAACCCAGATGTTGACTGGGTATGGATGTAATGGTTGGACAGTTTGGAAATCTGTCTACTTGATGTTTCTGTCTTGATAATTATGCCTGTATACTTTGAGGTTCAGGGTGCTGACCTTTTCTTCTGAACAAGGTAAACGATATATGTCTGACTGATTAAAGTAAGCTTGTTAACCCATTTTGAGTTGCTATCCTTTAACAAAGCAGATCCAAGAACCTGTGTGAGCAGGCACCCTGGGGACACTGGGGTGCTTGCCACTACACCCAGTACCCAGCATATAGTTGGCGCTTAATAAATGCTAATCAGTTATTTAAGAATAGTTCTCAAAATGCCAGCCTTAGCATCAAGACAAGAAAAAAGAAAGTGAAAGAATAAACACAGAGAGGAAATACCTTTACATTTTTTCAGATAAGTTGGTCCTACTTAGAGACTCCTAGAGATGAACATTTTTTCAAATTGAAACAATAATTTCATTAAAGTATCTGGTTATAAAATGAACCTATGAAAATCATTAGCTTTTTGTATGTTGTTAACTCATTAACTTGCAGGAAGACATCCGATGAGAAATTCCATTCTTAATAACTTCAGAATATGAGAAATATCAGTGTCTACCTACCAAGATAGCCTCGGGATTCAGGATAAATGAAAAAAACAAAATAGTCTTTACAGAATTCAAGAAAAACTTGGGTAATTGGAAAGATATTAACTGCTCATAGTTGGACCAAACCAATGTGATAAAAATGATGATATTATCTAAATGAGTTTGTAGACTTCTTGCCCTACTAATCAAACTACCAAGGGTTTGGTTTACAGATCTAGACAAAGTAATAAAAAAATTCATCTGTAGAAACAAAAGTTCAAGACTCTCAAGGGAAATAATGAAAATAAGAATGAGGGGAGCCTAGTAATACTAGATCTCAGACTATAATACAATCATTAAAACTATCTCATGTGATTAAAAAATAGTTAATCAATAGAACAGACTAAGTAAACAAGGCCCAGAACTAACTGAGCATGGTAACACAGTGTTTCATAACACAAAAGACACCAACTTTGAAATAAATTGAACTAGAATAAGCACTCCCTTTGGGAGACCCCATTATCCCTATTATGTCCTCAAATCTCCAGATTTGAGAAAATCTCCTGGAAAAACTAGAAGCAGTCTGGCAGAAATTAGGTGTAGACCAACATTTTACCACACATGCTACAGTAAACTCCAAATACACATACGGCCTCGATAACAAAAAGTCACATCATAACAATATTGGAAGACAAAGAAAAGAAATACCTTTCACAACTATGAACGACAAGAGAATTCTTAATTTAAATAAGGGAAGTTAAAAATAAAATAGAAAACCTCAGATAAAAGTGAAGAACTTTGGTATAAACAAATGCTGTTAGAATCAGAAGGGAAATAATTAATTTGGATTAAAAATATTCACAGTAAATTTCTTTAACAATGGTCTAAATCCAGATATATAAAGAATTGATATAGGGGTGGAGTCAAGATGGCAGAGTAGAAGCAGGACCTCCCTGTGGCTCCGGCTTCCACCCTCCCCAATCCATGTAAAAGGGGACTCTAAACAAACTTTGGAGCTGCAGAACCCACAAAATGACACAGAGAAGTTAATTTTGTCATCTTTATCCTTGGGACCCAACCTATGAGTGAGAATTTACACTGGGAAATAATATATTTTTTAAAATAATGATTATTCATTGAACCTATTTAGATCAACATATTTTGTCCAATTAATTCTGGCATTGCATGTATAGTCTCAAGATGAAAATATACCACATATATCCTAAATCTTTCCTTTGGAAGGGCCAACCTTGCTTGCCCTGATTCTTTGGGAATGCAGAGCTAATTTGCTGCTTCCTCACTGACAAATGTATATTAATATTAATAATTATATGTTATTATATACAATATAACTATATGTTATAATTATATACAATATATTCTAATTATAATATAGTACTAAATATAACCTCATGGTCTTACTTAATTTGGGGGCATAATCTAGATGAGGTGCTAAAAATATAATTTGATGTTTATTGTACCATAAGAAATGATTGATGTGATTGATGCAAAGACACATAGAAAGACTTCTAGACCCTAGGCAGAGTCAAGTGACTAGAACAACTTGTACAATGGCCACAATAGTAACAAGATACCTTATTCTAGTTAATTTCACCTTGGCTCTTATTGAAGTGAGACCATCCTACACTTCTCCTCGATTGATTCCCTGTCTCACTGACTACGGCAACTGTTCCAAACTTCTTCCTATATTCTCAAGCCTTTCAGCCAATTTCCTCCCTCTATCCTCTCTGCTAATGGTTTCAACTCATACTTCATCAAAAAAAGTTAAGGTTATTCACCAAGAACTGTCTTCTCCTCTCTTCTTCATCTCACATCATTGAGACGTCTTCCCCATTATGTACTTCATTCCAATCCCTGATGACGATGAAGTGGCCCTTCTGCTTGCCAAGGACAACCTTGATTCCTTGTATCCACCATCCCATTCTTTCCTTTCCAACAGATGGCTCCTACCATCATCCCTACACTGTCTAATCTTCAGTCTCTTTTTGTAATACACATATTTTAGCTTTATTTTCTATACATCACTGTGATCTCATTGTAATTGAAATTAATTACAGGATTATTTAGTCTTAACCACAAAGACAATAATACTGCTGTGGAAGACCAAAGGAAAAAAAGGTAACATTTTTTTTTTACAGTTCTAATATTATAAACATGTAATCTATATACTGTTACTAACTTCTAAAAATATTAAGAGGTTTACATAAAGAATTAAGCAAATGATGTCTTGTGTTTCCATTCACAACCAGCAATAGTATATTGTGCTATTGGTTCCTTCCTTTCTGCCTACAAACAAACCCAGGACTCTTCAGTCCTTAAAATCCCCCAGTAGAGTCTACCATACCCCACAAATATTGTTTTAGATCTGCTGCTGCTACTGCTATTCCTTGGTTTCAATTGTGTCTGACTCTCCATGACCCCATTTGGGGTTTTCTTGGCAAAGATAGTAAAGTAGTTTGCCATTTCCTTCTCCAGCCCATTTTACAGATGAAGAAACTGAAGCAAAGTGAAGTGACTTGTCCAGGGTGACACAGCTAGTGTCTGAGGACAGATCTGAACTCAGTAAGATGAATCTTCCTGATTCTAAACCCAGTGTTCTATCCACTGCACTCCCTGGCTGTCCTTGTCTTAAATCATCCTCCCCATATCAGCTAAACTCCTTGAAAAGCTATCTGTAACCCAGTTTCCATTCCTATTCCTCTCGTCTCATTCTCTTCCAAACCTCCAGAAATCTGGGTCCTGATTTCATTTTTTAAAATTAAACTGCTTCCCCTAAAGTTACCATTGATCTCATGGTCCCTTCTCAGTCCTCATTTTTCTTCACCTCTCTTCAGAATTTGACACCATTAACACCCTTCTCCTCCTGAATACTCTCTCCTTCTGAGTTTTCACGATTCTGCTTTCTTATTTGCCCTCCTACCTACCTGACTGCCTCTTTCAGTTCTCTTTTGCTGAATTTTTATCCTTGTCATGCTTATTAACTGGGAGTGTGCCCCAGAGTTCTATTCTCCTTTCTCTATGTATTCTCTCACGTGGTGATCTCCTTAGTTCCCATAGATTCAGTGGTCATCTCTATGGAGATGATTCCATGGTCTATTTCTCCAACCTTAAGCATTACTAATTAATTACCTTTTGGATATTTCAAACCAGATGTCCCATAGGTATCTAAAATTTACATAACGGAAGTTCATTATTTTTAATACAATCCTTTTTTATTTCTCATTATACCTTGAAATAGTAGTTGTAGATTATTGTTATATCAACAATAAAAAGAAACTTTAAAAGAAAAAGATAAGTTTCTTGACACACTTGCTAGCTGTGTGGCCTTGGGCAAGTCACTTAACCCCAATTTCCTTGCCTTTCCCCCTCCAAAAAAAAAAAGATAAGTTCCTAAAAATCTAACTTTTCTATGGAATTGGGGGTGAGGAAGCCAAGACTCCAAACTCCAGACCTATCTACAAAGTTGTATGTTAATCTGTTCCTAAGTATTTCTATTCTACTGACTCAAAATCCCGAGTAGTCTAAAATCTGATATTGAATCTTGGTCAAATGATTTTTTGCTTTTGGTCAAGCCAGAGGTTATCTCTAAAATTTGTTGTTCAGTAATTTTTTCAGTTTTGTCTAACTCTTTGTGACCCCATTCGGAGTTTTCTTGGCAAAGATACTGGAGTGGTTTGCCATTTCCTTCTCCAGCTAATTTTACAGATGAGGAAACTGAGGCAAACAGGGTGACGTGATTTGCCCAGGGTAAATATCTACACAGCTAGTAAATATCTGAGGCCAGATTTGAACTCAGGAAGATGAGTCACCCTGACTCCAGTCCCAGTGCTCTATTCACTGTTCCACCCAGTCTATAAAAATCAGTTTTCTCTAAACTTGGTAGATCTCTTGTGACCATTCTCAAGGACTCAGTTTCCTCTGTAAAATTAAGATGTTATGATAGATTCCATTTAATTCAATTCATCAAATATTTATTAATTGCCTACTATGTGCAAAGCATATGACAAGCCCAGGGGATACAAGACAAAAGCAGGATCTTGAGTTGTGTCAGAAGTATAGAGCATGTACACAGAGAAGAAAATATAAGGCAATTTGAAGAATCAGAGAGAGCTGATGGGGGGGCAGGGCTTGAAGGGGGGGAGGAGAGGCTTCATGAAGGAAGAAGTACATGAAATGAAGCTTGAAGGAGTGTAAGGACTCTGTGGCTTTGTGTGAAGCCTGGAGAAAGCATGCTAAGGGCCTGAGGGAGAACCTCTAAGGACATTTCCACCTTGAACTATCTATGATTTCGTGATTCTGAGATACGCCAGTTGGCAGTTGGACGAGTTTCTGCACGTAGGCCAGGAATTATATGTTCATCTACTGACAGAGGAGTGTTGGGTCAACCCTACCCATCTCTGGACAGCAAGTTGGGTCTGTTGTGTTCCTAAGGTCTTCCAGGCTAAAAAAAAAAAAAGGTATGGCAAACCTGTGGCCCAAAGACGGGCAAACACTGCCACCTGGCCGGAGACAGAGGGTACTGCGGTGGCAGCAACTTCAAACAAAGAACCATTTGACCATAAGAGCTGTGTCCATCCATTGTGGTTCGGGGTCTCTGAGTAGGTTATTTTTGATGTGAAGATGGAAAGGAGTATAAAGGAAGCAGGGATCATGTAATAAACCGATCCCCAAGCTGGAGGAAAGACTCCTTTTCACCCACAGGGCTCCCTATGTACACTCGGTGGGATAATCTGTTACTTATCCAGCCCTTGTTCTCAGCTTTTTTCTGAGGACCAGGGGCAAGCCCAACCCAGTAATGGATAATGGCAGTAAGTAAGTAAATACTGCTAAAACTGCATGAAAGATCCAAATTATCCAACTCAATAAACATTTAGTAAGTATTCACCATGTGGTAGTATACTGGACACTGGAGGTGGGGGGAGAAGAGGGAATAAGCATTTACATAGTACATGTGCCAAGGACATATATTTTTTTTACAAATATTATCTCATTTGATCTGTTAGCCTCACTTTATGATTGGGGAGGTGAGCCCCACTTTACAATTGAGAAAACCAAGGCAAACAGAAGTTAAGTGACTTGCACAGGGTCACACAGGTACTAAATATCTGAGGTTAGATTTGAACTCAGGTCTTCCTGACTCCAGACCCATTGCTCTAACCTCTGCACCAGACACTACCTCTGCTAAGATAAAAGGAAAAAATCCCTATTCTCTAGGAGCTCACACTCTACCCAGTGATGCAGCATGCAAATATATATATAAAATTCGGGAAAGGGGAGAGAAATAACAACCAGGGTAATCAGGAAAGGCTTCTGTTTGAGTAAATCACCTGAACAGCGTGTTGAATGAAGCTAGGGATACTAAGAGGCACAGATGAGGAGGGTGTGCATTCCAGATATGTAATACACAAAGGCCCTCCAGGTGGGAGGTGGAATGCTGAGTTCTGGGAATAGCAAATAAGCCATCTTCACTGGAAGGTAAAGTACATGAAAGAAAATAATGTATAATAAACCTAGAAAGGTAGACTGTAGCTAAATTGTGAAGAGCTATAAATGCCAAGCTGAGGAATTTGTATTTTACCTTAGAAGCAACAGGGAAGTTTCTTGAGCAGTAGTGAGATGATCGGATTTTGCTTTAAAAAGCACCTCTGTGGAGGACAGATTGGAGAGGAGGGAAATATAAGACAGAGTAACCAGTTAAGAGTCTAGGAGAGAAGTAATGAGGGCCTTAACTCAGGTGGTGGTCATGTGAGTGGAAAGAAAAGGATGGACACGAGAGACCTTGTGGAGGTAAATATCAAACTTAGAAACTGATTGAATGGGGGGGGGGGAGGGGGGGAAGAATAAAGGTTTGAAGATAACTCCAAAGTTAAGAAACAGAGAAACTGGACAAGTGTCTGTGCCCTCAACATAAACAGGAAAGTTTGGGGCATAGTCCCGGAGAGGCACAGCCCCCTACATAATGTTTGTCCTGGCCAAAATGGTGCCTGTGAACTTGAAGGCAGAGTGAGGGTACACTGTTTTTGTACAGGCTGTCCCCAATTACTGGGATGCATTTCCTCCTCTCCCTCGTAGATTCCCTAGATTCTTTCTTTTATTTTCCTTTTTTTTTTTTTTTGGAAAATATTTATTTTTTACTTTGAACCTGAGGTGAGAGAAACAGAAACAGCGAGACAATTTCCATATATACAACAAAACAGCAAGAGGCTTCTATATGCTACTATAAATCTCCACTTCGTAGCCCTTGTTTAAAAAATAAGAAGCATATAACAAAATTGACATGTTACTTTCAAAACTGTCCCACTTCTCTGTTCTTCCTTCGGAACTTCCCTCCCTTCTCTTCTATGCATTAAAAAAATGTTTTAATTACCCTCTTTTTTGTTTTTGGCATCTCTATTTCTGTCTCTTTAACAGTCCTCTCTGCCCTACCTACCCCCATTTACCTTTTTCTTATTTAACTCTCTCAGTGACATTTGAAATCATCAAGACTCTGAAGGGATATTTATTTGTTCTCTCTCTATTAGACTCTTAGCCTTAAGATCTCCATACGTCACCATATGACTCCTTCCAGTTGCTCGAATTTTTTTTTTTTACCTTTCTAGCTTTTTCTTGACACTTGTATTTGCATTTCAAAGTTAATACTCGAATCTTTTCTTTTAAGTTTTGCAAAGTGTTCTACACATATTATCTCATTCAATCCCCACAACAACCCCATGAGGTAAGTGTCATCACTGACCCCATCTTACAGATTAGGAAACTGAGGCTATGAGAAGCCAAGTGGCTTGCCCTGGCCATAGAGCTGGTAAATGTCTGAGGCAGGATCTGAACTTGGGTCCTCCTGAATCCAAATCTAGCACTCTATCCACAGTACTACATAGCTACTGAAGAAATATTACTTCAGGACTTCAAAGGATTTGTGATTATGTGACTGTGATGGTCACATAATGGTGACCATCACTGGTGCAAATGGTGCAAATCACAAACTGTTCAAGACCTCTCATTCTGTATTATTATTGCTCACATTCTCCATATAATATGTACCCATTGGGGCAGCGAGATGGTGCAGTGAATAGAGTACCAGCCCTGGAGTCAGAAGGACCTGAGTTCAAATCTGACCTCAGACACTTAACACTTACTATCTGTGTGACCTTGGGCAAGTCACGTAACCCTAATTGCCCCTCCAAAAAAGCAAAAAAAAATAATAATAATATGTACCCATTGTTCTGTAAGATGTTTTTTTTTCTCTAGGTCTTTTAACATTGTTTGGCCACTAGGCCAGTACTTAGGTAGTTGACTAAGAAGCATTTGCTCAGTACCATCTGACATCTCTCCCTCTCACTCTTTCTGGGGTCATATTCCTGGGGGAGTTGGGATTCAAACTCAGGTATTATGACTTACAAAGCAGTATTACATTACAAAACATTAAAAAGTAATGGAGGGAGAAATGAAGTCTACAGAAAACTTATTGTAAGATCCAGCTATATGGGTGATCCACAGAACACCAAAATCTCTGAAGAATTAAAATTGTGGATAACTGAAAGGGCTCTAGACTCTGAAAAAGAAAAAAATCAGTATTACTCAGAGGGTAAAGGAGAGGTACATGGTGATGCTGGCAGGCTATAGGCTATAGCCTTATAACCAATAAGAAAAGATGAAGAATTGGAGTAAAGGAGATCTCATACTGCTTCCTGCACACAAATAATTTTGGGTAATATATTACATTCTACTGCCATTGAAGATATCTACACCGCGTCCTAATAAAATAGAATAGGAGATGCTCCTATTTGGGGATGACCCTTGTGATTGCAGAATGGCTCAGAATGCCCACAGGCGCTTCTCAGTGAAATCCTTGTCCACTTAAAAGAGTTTGTCTTTATACATGAAAGTAGGAAAAAAATTAATTAAGATGCCCACTGCCCACAGTATGACATACTGTGTATGGGTAGCCCAGTGGGTTAGTTAGTTAACACACACACACACACACACACACTCAACTCTTATCTTTTCATTAGAAATACTTGAAAGTCCTCTCTTACATTAAAGGTACATTTTTCCCTCTGTAGGATTATACTCAACTTTGCAGAACAGGCTATGCTTCATTGTTAACCTTTTTTTTTTTTTTGCCTTTTGGAATATTATTTTCATTTAAGATTTCTTGAAATAGAATGTCCAGGCTTTTTTTTTTTAATCATGGTTTTCAGAAAGTCTAATGATTCTTAAACTTTCGCTCCTTAATCTTTTTCCAGATCAGTTAGTTTTTTAAAAAAATTATAGATATCAAACATTTTGTTGTTTTCATTCAATCTCTTGATTCTGTTCCAGTATGTCTTGCTATTTTATGGAGTCATTGATTTCTGTTTGGTCTATTTTCATTTTCAGGTAAGGCTTACCACTATTTCTCCTAAGCTTCTTATTTTCCTTCCAATTCCTTCCTCAGGAGCTGCGATGGCAACATGAAAGGTGCCAATGGCATCCAACTCTCTGGACAAACATTCCTGAAAAGCACATGATCAGAAAACAATGACCAATAAGAGCAAAGGGAAAAACACCCATAAACTCCTCGGTCAAGCGCAGAATTGTGCAAGAATATGACCTGAAGTCTATAGGTGCTCTGAGGGGGCCTGACCCAGTCTATCCTCTAGTTAATGGGGCTTGAAACTAGGGGGATCTTGGTACCAGCCTATCAGAATTGCAACATGGGGAAAAGCCAGACCTAGAGAGATCACTGTGTAGGGAGATGTGCCTGGAAGTGCATGCAGCCTCCAGCCCTCCAATAGGCTTAAAGTTAGCATTCTACTTAGAGTTATGAAAGAGACGGCCCAGGTTTCAGTGCTTGAAAGTCCAGGGAGACTTTCAGATAGTACATCCCTCAGGAGGCCTGCACTGGGGACCCTCTAGAAAGGGTGAGACCAACGCAGTAGCTAACAATGGGACAGAGCCTTTTAGGGCTATGGCAGGGAGTAAAGGTAAGTTTTGGTGGTTGAATACACAAAGAACTTTGAAATGGGGCTGAGGCCAGCACCTAGATCAGGTGGCCAAGAGACAGGCAAAAGTCAGAAACTGGAGCAGAGGGTGAAGTATTAAACCAAGCACCCCATTGAAAACTGCAATAGGAGAGCAGCAAATTATAGAGGGGACAGGAGCAGGCCTGCTAACTCCACGGGTGTGAGAAAGGATGGAACTTGGTCCCAGCTCCCCCAGCCGCAGCTACAGCAGCAGCATCTAGACAACAGAAAGGCGTGATAAAGCTACTATCTACCAGTATTTCCCCACAGCATGGGTTAGGCTTAGCCTTCCTCCCTTTCCCCTGCAATGGTTTGGACTCATGCCTCCTTTTTCTCTTCTGCAACAGGGATTAGTTTTTCTTAAAAGGACACAGAGTAGTTTCTGGGATCAGATTGTCTCCTGCTTCCCTGATGCAGCTTCCTGGTTACCTAATACAGAGTTCATCACCTCAAGATAAGTATAGAAAAATTAACATTTTTCTCCTCAAAAAAGAGAAGTGTTGAGAGATATTCTCAGGGCACACAATAAACAAGTGGGAAATTTACTAAAAAGATACTTCTGGAAAAAATAAACTGCCTCAATCAACAAATTAACAAGCATTTTACAGCACCTATTATGTGGCAGGCACTGTAATGAGTGCTAGAGACACAAAGAAAATAAAAAACAGGCCCTGTTCTGAAGAAGTTCGTCATTTCAAGGAGGAGACAACATGCAAACAATTATGTGTAAACAAAATATTTACGGGATAAATTGAAATCATTTCAGAGGGAAAGCAATTGCATTGAGGGGGATCAAGGACTTCTTGTAGGAGTTAGGACTTTAGCTGAGATTTGAAGGAAGTCAGGGAATGAAAGAGGCAAAGATAAAGTGCGTGTGTGAGAGAGTCTTCCAGGAATAAGAGGAAGCCAATCTTAAATGTTGAGTATTAGGTGATGAAGTGTCTTGTTTGAGAAACAGTCAGGAAGCCAGTGTCCTGGATTGTTGAGTATATGGAAGGGAATGTGGTCTAAGAAGCATTTATTAAACATATATTATATGTTAAGCACTGTTCTAGGAAGCAGAGGGTACAAATATAAGAAAGAAAGGAAGAAAGAGAGGAAGAGAGAAAGAAAGAGAGAAAGAAAGAAAGAAAGAAAGAAAGAAAGAAAGAAAGAAAGAAAGAAAGAAAGGAGGAAAGAAAGAAAGAAAGGAGGAAAGAAAGAAAGAAAGAAGGAAAGAAAGAAAGAAAGAAAGAAAGAAAGAAAGAAAGGAGGAAAGAAAGAAAGAAAGGAAGAAAGAAAGGAGGAAAGGAAGAAAGAAAGAAAGAAAGAAAGAAAGAAAGAAAGAAAGAAAGAAAGAAAGAAAGAAAGAAAGAAAGAAAGAAGGAGAGGGAGGAAGGAAGGAGAGGGAGGAAGGAAGGAGAGGGAGGAAGGAAGAAAGGAAGAAATCATTTCAAGGAGTTTACATTAAATCAGGGGGAGCAACATTTAGACGTATAAATAGGTACAGAATAAACACAAGCTAGCTAGGGAAGCCCCAGACCTGGAGTCAGGAAGACTCATCCTCCTGAGTTCAAATCCAGTCTCAGCCATTTCCTAGCGGTGTGACCCTGGGCAAGTCACTTAACTCTGTTTGCCTCAGTTTCCTCATCTGTAAAATGAGCTGGAGAAGGAAATGGCAAGCCACTCCAGTATTGTTACCAAAAAAAACCCCAAATGGGGTCACAAAGAGTTGGCACAATTGAAAAACGACTCCACAACAACAAAAGCTCCGGAGAGATTGTACTGGGAGTTGGGGAGAGGACGTCAGGAAAGGCTCTGTGCATGTAATTCAAATGTCTCAGGTACGCAGAGAAATCAGTGACAGGAGTTGCAGTCCCGCGGTCAGCATGGAACCCCTGGGGTTGCGATTGTGACAGGGAGCTCTGTGACTTGGGCTGGAGGTGGTGGAAAGGACAGCACAATGAGCGGAAGTGCCTAGTTAGGATATTCAAGTTCAGCAGGCAGAAGTCACTGCAATGGCATCCAGCGGAGTGGCAGCATTAGTCGTAGCAGTATCTGCTCACAGGAGTTTAGATTTTCTGTAGCAACAAATATAGCAACTGTAGCTCCATGTCAGTTGTTGAGAGAGAAAACGCCCCACAGACCATTTACTCTGCAAGGTAAGAGACCCTAGTCAGAGCATTACAGGCTGGGCTCCACTGGCCAAGTCTCTTTTTTTAGACCTGAGAATTCTGGATTAGGGTGTGACTGGAATGGATGGATATTACTGGTGGTGAGTGTTCCTTGGGGCCATCTAGAGAACGGTGAAGGTTTTACTCACATCTTGCTGCACTGCCAGGCATGTGATTTTCTCTGTTTAAGTTGTTTCTCTATTTAAGCTGATTCCTTGACTTTTTTTCCTTTAGTCTGATATAAATTGTGACTAGTTATCAATTATCGATGACTTACACGCGTTCGTTGATTACAGTAGAAGGATGCCTGTAAGTAGCACAGAACTAAAACAGGTCAGAGGTTTAAACTTCTGTCCTGAACACAAAGATTTCTCTAATTGGGAGCTAAGTCAGTTGTGAGAGAATTTTATTCCTTTTGTTTTATGTGTAACTTTTAAAAGCTCCTAAATAGCAAAGATGGATGAACTCCATGACCCAGGCTAACGGAGCATTAATGAACCAGATTCATGTGTCTTACCATGCAAGGAAGACTATCAAGGAAGTTCTAGCTTCCAAGTGAAGCAATGTCCAAAGGAAGGTCTTGTCTCCAACGGAGATTTTGGAAGAAGAAAGAGGTGGTCTAGAAAGAATCTGCTTGTCTCACATTCTCACAGTAGGAAGTACCCTGGGGAGCAAAGAGCTCTTCATTTGGCGTTAGCTATGCACCCTAAAGCTCCAAGGCTGCCCGCTACATGTAGGATGTTGTACTTTAGCTGGGTCTTGAAGGGAGTGAGGGATTCCATGGGGTTGAAGTAAAAAGGGAGCATATTCCGGACAAGGGGGACAGTCAGTGAAAAGCCACAGAATGGAAAATAAAGTGTGACTAACAGAGAGTCAGTTTAGCTGGACCGTAAAATAAGTAAAAGACAGTAATACCTAAAAAGGCTAAAAATATAAGTTTGATCCAGGGTGTAAATGACTTTAAAAGCCAAATAGAGGAATTGATACTTTCTTCTAGGGGCAATAGAGAGTCACTATAGTTTATTAGGCCAGGAAGTATTAACCTGACTCATATTTAAGGAAAATCACCTCGGTATCTAATGATGTTTTGGAGTGAGGAAAGACTTAAAGATAATTATTTTTATGGCATTCCTGGTCTAGTAACCCACGAGGAAGGGGAAGAGGAAGAGGAAGAGGTTATAAGAAGTCACTTCCCTTGATCCTCCTCTTTTCTCTCCCATGGCCAGATATCTCTGTGATTCCTTGGAATTAACAGGGCCTGCTTATTAAAGCCACTCCCTGGGAGCATGTAAATTCAACTCTGAATTGGCTTAGGATCACATCATGATGTTTCCTTGCTTTCCCCTCTTTTTCTCTTCCCCTATTTCTCCTTTCATCCTTCCTTAACCAAATTCATTCAGCAAATGTTTACTGGGCGTGAGCTACAGCCATGCCTTATGCTCGCTGCTCAGGCCATGAGTTCCTTAAGAATAGGGACTGGTTTTTTTAGCTTTCCTTGTATTTCCAGTACTTGGTACAGATGCTGGCAAGAATTCATCCCTCCCCGCCCCAAGCTCCTCCCTTGCCCCTCCTTCGTCTCTCTTTGCTTGGGTGCTGGTGGGCCTCCACTATCCAGGCCCAGACCTGGCGTGTGTCCCCTCCCTGCTCCCTTTAATCCTGCTCTCTGCTTTCTGCCTTCTCCCTTTTCCATCCTTACTTCTCTCCCTATCCCACTGCTGCCACCACATATCGATACCTGGAATATCTCGATTTCCATGACAAATGTGGATTGGTTGAATGCATTGGGCATTTTGGTTTTGCCTGAGGACATATGACTCAGGGGGTTCATGATGGCCATCTTCAAATATAGGAAGATCTGGGGAGAAGGGATTAAACTTGTTTTTGGCCCCAGAAAACAGAACTATGACCAATGAGGAGAAGTCGAAAAGAGGTAAGGTGGGTAGTCTGCAAGCAGAGACTGGACAGACATTTGTCATGTAGGTTTGGTAGGGATGCCTCCAATGGCCATATTGGAGTAGAAGGCTGCCAAGTTCCATTCCAACTCCCAGATTCTATAATTCTGTGATCTCAGAGGCTAGGCAGAGAGTGGTGGTAGTAAAGACATTCAGAGAGAAAAGGGAGAGAGAATGGCGAATGGGGAGAAGCTAAAGAGGAGGTCTCAGTTCTCTGCCCAATTGGACCTAATCCTGGCCAGGCCCTCTTCCCTTTCACATATAAAGGATCCATATGGAGTAGCTTCCAAGACCCTGGGAACCTCCACAGTCATCCTCTCTCTGTCTTTATTCCCCACATTAGGCAGGCTACCTAGCCCCATCCCATTGTCTCCCCAGTCCCTTCCCCCACAGGTGCTTCTCTGGGGTCATTTGGTGCTCTTGGCTCTTCCCCACTTCTTTGCCCCACCGTGACCCATCCACCTGCCAGGCCCTGGGATGAATTGTAGACAGAGAACGACTTCAGAGAACTTTAGCAGTCACAGGCTTTGACACAAACACCACAATAGGCTCAGGTGACTGGCAGGTGACGCAGAACACAGTCCTGGGCTGCAGCATTACCATGACAACAGACAGTTTCCCCAGTCTCTGGTGGTTAATGCATTAGACCAGAAGGCAAGATTAAGGGGAGGAAGAGAACGCACATAGGATGAGGGAAAGGAAATAAATGGGAGTCGGGAGTGAGCTTGGACAGTGGAGGCCTGCAGAGCCCAGGAAGCCAAGGCCTGTTCACGGATGTGGGCCCAGAGCAGACCTTGTGTGAGTGCCCTTCAAGCTAGCTCCCTGCCCTCCAGTCTCATAGAAAGTGAGGGGAAGGAAAGGGCGGCTCCAGAGTCCTTTCCCAAGCCCATCAAGCCCCTTGACATGGATGGGACATCTGCAGTATGACAAGAAGGAGGCCAGGAAGTTCCCTGCCTCCAAAGTGCTTCTCTTCACACATTAAAAAAACCTAAAATTAAACCATTAGAAATTCATTCCTCGAGGTTCTAAGATTTTTTCTAGCTTCCAAAGTCCCTTGTTAAAATGTTAGAGAAGAGGGGCGGCGAGGTGGTGCATTGAATAGAGCCCTGGAGTCAGGAGGACCTGAGTTCAAATGTGACCTCAAGACACTTAACACAAAAGCTAGCCATGTGACTTTGGGCAAGTCACTTAATCCCAATTGCCCTCCAAAAAGCAAAAAAAAAAAAATGTTAGAGAAGAGTCAGCTACTCAAATTCTAGCCCTGAATCTGCCCCTAGATTGTTGTATTACCTTGAGCTAATGGCTCTGGCACTCTGTGCCTTAATTTCCTCCTCTGCAAATCTGGGATAATAATATCTATCTTGCCTTTTTCACAGTGATGATGTGAAGATCAAAGGAGCTCATGTATGCAAAAAGCCGTTTTACAAACTTTAAAATATGCTGCAAATACAATATGCCATTATTAATGTTTTCATATTAAAATGCAAACATCCTTAGAAAGAATCATATGTTATCAACTAATGCTCTAGGGGAGACTATAGTTGACAGACAGCTGAGAATAAGCCTTGATGAAAGAATGAGAAACAAGAAATTCCCAGGAAGTAAGTTAGGAGGAAAGGGAGAATAGCAATGAAATTTAAAAAAAAAAGAGGGCACCCAATGCAAATGTTACTGCTGCCATATTTTTGCCCAAGTCTGGATAGACCTAGACTAAATTTTCACTATCTCCAGACATTTCTAGAGAACTCTCAAGCTTGCAAAATTATTAATATGTAATTATCTCATTTAAATATTGACACAGCCCAATGAGGTAGAGACTAAAGGGATTATCCACCTTTTTCTTTTTTCTTTTTTGGAGGGCAATTGGGATTAAGTGACTTGCCCAAGGTCACATGGCTAGTTTTTATGTTAAATGGCTGAGGCCAAATTTGAACTCAGGTCCTCCTGACTCCAGGGCCGGTGCTCTATTCACTGCGCCACCTAACCACCCTATCCACCTTTTTCAAAAGAAGTGAGTTCAGAGTTCTTACAGTTCAGAGACTTACCCAAGGTCACATCTCTTATCTCAGAAGTGGGATTTGAACACAAGTTATCCATACAACAGATTTAGGACTCTGACCACCACGCCTAATTCTAATGCTTTCCTGCTATTGACTATTCTCTAATTATCTTGTATATAGGTGTTTGTTTGTTTGTTTTTAACATAGTTGTTTGCCTGTTGTCTCCTCCATTAGACTCTGAATTCCTGGAGAACAGAAACTGTTTTTTGCCTTTATTTGTATCCCAGGCTTGTGCTTGTCCCATAGCAAGCATTTAATAAATATTTCTTGACTAATGCTATGATTGAAATCTAGGTAAACTAAGGCACAAAACTCCAAGTGTGACAAATTGATTAGCAAAGAGAGAATTTGCCAATAGTCAGGGTCTCAGTCTCCTTAGCTAGCTAATACTCTAAATGAAGGCTGATAGATCATTTTTAGGATCCAAAAACCAGATGACAGCCTCAGAAATGGGGAAAACAAAATGATTGGTTACAAAACCTGCAGCATCATGGGTGGGGAAAACAATAAGATTGGTTATAAAGTCAGAAGTATCATAGATAAGGGGGACAATATGATTGTCCGGAGATTTGGAATGCAAGGTTAACAACAGCCCTTCCTTCTACCTTGTTGCTATGGAAAGCTCTTTGGTGGTGACCCCCTGAAGGGCTAATGTGGCAACAGTAACAGACCAGACTTCCTTTATAAAAAAATTTATTATTTTTTAATTTTTTTCCAGACTTTCTTGAAGGACAACTAATGTTGCAGAGATAGCAGACTAGACTCCTTGGCATTCACCTACATCCTCAAGGGCAACAGATTTCCTTGAAACAAGAATAGAACAGTGATTAGCAAGAAAACCGAGCTTCTAAACTTAACACTGAGATAATGAGTGATTTAGGTAGTTACACAAAATGTTGGAGGTAATACAAAATGAAATCAATTACAGGATAGAATATATTTGATTTTCTAAATTTTCACTATTGACTGACATCACAAAATACATTTCAACTTACTTGTATCGGCTTAAATTGCTGTTTATCTTTCTTTGCCTATTATGTCCTATCTTCTCAGCTTTTCCTTTAAATATTTAGATGCTATGGCATTTGGTACACACATAGTCTTGATATTGTTTATTATCTATGGTACCTTTACACATAATGTAGCTTCCCTGTTTATTTTTCTTAACTATGTATATTTTTACTGTTGCTTTGTCTGAAATCATGATCGCTACCTCTGCTTTTTTAGATTCAAGTAGGCATAATAGTTTTTACTTCAGTGCTTCATTTTTAGCTTTGTGTGATTTTATGTTTCAAGTGTCTTTATTGTAAAACAAACAAAAAAAGTGGGATTGTGCTTTCTAATCCTTTCTGGATTCTTTTTCATTTTAAGGGTGAGCACTTTCCATTAACATTCACAATTATAGTTGCTAGATGTGTTCTTTTTTTCCTTTATCGTCTTCTATTATTGTGTTCCTTCTTCTCTTCCTCCATACTGACTCTTAACAAAGAAAAAGAATATGGGGAAAGAAATGGAATGGGATCAACATTAATAACTTAAAATTGGAGTATCTGATCCCATTTCTCTGTATGTCCTGTTTTCGCTCAGCCCAAATCTAGGTCTGTGGGCCTTTCCATTTCTTTTTTGTCTTTTTAATTCCTTATTTACAATCTGACTTCTTTAATTGAAATTTATTTTGCTTGTGATTATTCCTTTCCCAACTCTACACTCCCTCTTAATATCCCCTTAACATTCCCCCTGATTTTCCTTGTCTGTTCCCCTGACAGTTATAAAATATTTCAATACTAAGTTGTCTCTCTGTGATTTCTACTTTCTTTTCCCCAATTCAGAGAAGACAGGTTCATGAGATACCAGCTCTCCCTATTGCAACATTCATGTTTGTATATTCTTCTTTTGACAGGTCCTAATTATGAAATATAGTAAGTTCTGATCTTTCTTATTTCTTCCCTAGTATATTCTTTCCTCTCTCTTTTCTTTCCTCTCTTAAAGGAAACAAACCCACATAAAACCACACTCATTCCCTGAGTTCATCCTCTTTACTACTTGAAGACAATGGAATTTTGAAAAGACAGTGGTCCCTTTCCCCCTTTTAGTGTGCAAGCACGTGATCAATGCTGCATGATTGTGTGTAATTCTGACTGTCATACCTTAGTACCTGATCTCTTTTTTCCTGATTTGAGTTTTGACATTTATAGGTGTGCTTTATTTCAATATTCTTTCAAGTGGATTCTTTTTAGGGTTATGTTGTTGTTGCTGTTTGGGGTGGACAGGGCTGGGAGGCACCCCAAGTGCCCTCTAGGTCCAAGAGTTTTAGGCAGTTTCTTAATATATGATACTCAAGATTTTCACTTGTTTTTGAATTTCAGGAAGTCCAGTGATTCTTAAATTGTCTCTCATCCTTTCCAGGTTTTCCAGATCAGTTGTTTTGTAAGCAAATACTTTGTGGTCTTTTAATTTTTCGATCTTTTGATTTTGTTTTACTATTTCTTGCTGTCTTGTTGAATCATTGAGTTCTTTTTTTTAAGGACCAAAGTGATGTTTATTCCATAAATTAAGCCATTTATTGTTGGACTATGGGCTACAGATATTTGATAAGAAGATTTTACTGGTCTTTCAATTCCTTCAGTCTTCTGATGGCAGATTTAACTGTGACTACAGAGGTGGTATTGTCCATGCACCACCAGCTACTGTTTCCAAACAGGATCCACAGTGCTAGATACCTGTCTCTTCATTTTGGTCTTGCCACAGGAGGAGCAGGTATACTTGGCATGCTGGCCAATTTCAATTTTCTTCACCATTTTTCTGAGGGATGCACTGTAACGTGTTTCATATTCCGACCTTCTTGGTACATTTAGCCATGTTACCAGTGGCAGAGTTAGAGGTTAGAGAGGGAATCACTGAGTTCTTTTAGCTTCATTCTTTTTCTGTGTGTGTCCACTAATTGCTAAGGTTTTCCACCTTCTGTTCTATGCTGGGTTTTTTCAAGTTCCAAGTGATCTAATGTCATTCTTTATCTCTTGTTCACTCTTTCCTTTATTCCTTCCATACTTTCACTGTATTCTATTAGATAATGCACTCTTTTTTTTTCTAGGATTATTCTTGAAATCATTATAAAGTTGTTTTCTTTTTCTAAGATTTTATATTGGGATTTTTTTGATCCATAGTATTTTTTCATTGTATTTGGAGCTCTTTCCTTATTTACTCACGTCTTCACCAATGGTTTCTAGAATTAGGTTTTGTGTCAGTTTCGGCCTCTGCCCCCTTTAAGAACTCTCATATGAGTTGGTGAGATCCAAGTCCTTTCTCTTGTTGCAATGATCAGATGGAGAATATGTCCTATCAAAGTTAGGTTCTGCTCCTGTCGGAATCCAGGCCCTGCTATCCTGTCTTTGTTCTGGTTTAGGTGACTCAGCCTTGCTCCTGACTCTCCTATTGTAGTCTCTTGTTGGGGAATTTTAGAGGGACCCATTCTTTTTTCCTTCCAGAGTTCTGAACTGCTGCCAGGTTCCAGAGCTGAGCCCAGGCCCTGTTTGCTGCCATAATATTCTTTGTTCTTGAAACCAGTAGGCCAAAGTGACCTTAGTCTCTTGGAGTAGGTAGCTGAAGTCTTCAGTCATGTAGGTTTCCAGTCTGTCTTCTAGAGGCCTAGTTGCAGACTTTCTTCTGCTCCTCCTGTGCCTCACCCCCTTTGTAATCCCATCCCTTTTCTTCCTCTTTAATAATTTGTTCCAGAAAGTGGGGGGCGGTGCTTCTTCCCCCTTTCTCCTTCACTGAGCAGACTGTAGTTCTTTTTTTCCTTATTTTTTCTCCATCTTCAGGATCTTCTTGCTTTGGTGCTCAGAATTGAAACCAAATGAGGCCCTCATAGAACTAACAGAATGAAATTTGTTTATCAATAATATAGAAGGGCACAAGATACATTACTGATTCAGCTGGGCACAGCTCCTGTTTCTGCATCTGCCACAGTGGTATGCTGGTCAGAAGTGTGGGTAAGACTGAGGGAAGAGTCCTGACTCTTGGATTTTGTACGTAGTTGATCAGGAAGCCACTTCACTGGTATAATTCTTAGGTATGGATGAATTAAGTCTCAAGGACAGGTTCAAAATCTTTTAACTAAAAACTAGCTTAACTTGCTTGGGGGTAGATATTGCTCCTATAAAACACTAAAAGTCTTAAAGATGACCTTTCACTACTTAAATGACTTTATCGCCGTTGTTGGGTAACCCTGGAAAATTGGCATAGGTAAAAAAACAGGACATCAAAAGATGGTAGACCACACCTACAGAATAAGTCACAATCGAGATACCAGTTTGTTTTGCTTAAATGCACTTCTTTGTTACAAGGAGGATTCCTCTTAGGGAGAGGCATTATTAGAAACCCACAAACAGAAAAATTAAAGTGTCAATGAAGTGTTTGTTAAAAGTTAAAAAGAGTGGGGGAGAAAGAAAGAAAGAACCAAATCCCACACAGTAAAATGTGCTCCAGGTGATTGCTGTTTAATTATGTTCAGCTCTTTGTGACCCCATTTGGGGTGATCTGCCATTTCCTCCTCCAGCTCGTTTTACAGATGAGGAAAAGAGGGTTAAGTGACTTGCCCAGGGTCACACAGCTAGTAAGTGTTTGAAGATGGGTTCACACTTAAGAAGATGGGTCTTCCTGATTCCAGACCTGGCACTCTATTCACTACGGCACTTAGTTGCCCCGGTCTAGGGGGTAGATGACAACAAATCCCTTCAGTACATGGGGGTGATGAGAAGCAGAGCAGCACCAGTAATAGCAGTGCCCCGGCACAGAGGATAAAGGTAGCGATCCTTACCCTGGATCAGGGTCATCAAGGGTAAGTAAGGTAGTTCAGAGGTCATTACCCTCTTGCTTACAGCCTGTCCTGGTGCAAAGGTCAACAGTAAGAATCTCTGGCTGCACCACAGAAGTCCTTGTAAATCAGTTTCACTCCCCAAATAAAAAATTATGCAAATTTAACAAATAACAGTTTATGACATTTATCATCTTCAGAGCATAGTTCTTAACCATCCAGAGCACATTCACATCTGTCTCTCTGTGCTGACTTCCTATAGACCATTTACTTTCTAACACCCCTGGTTCAGTGCGGGCCTCCTTGAGGTATATAATCCAGAAGTCCTCAGCCCAGAGGAAGTGAGGCATCAGGGAATCTGGTCAGAGGGACCTCTATTGCTTCCATTATCCTTCCTCAGCTTCCGACACAGTATCATTCTAATTCGAATCTGCCAACTATGCCCAGTTTTCTAGACCAGTCCGGTCTTAGTCTGGCCTGATGTATTAGAATTGAAATGAGACACTTATAGACAATCTAATATTACTTATCAATAGCATGGAAAAGACATTCTACTAAGATACAGTTATCCTTTCCACATCTCCAAGGTTAGGGGCACGGAAAATTTGTATTATACAATACTATACACACACACACACACATAATGCATTTCTGAGTTTCTAAACTTTTTCTACCAACTGCTGGCCTTTGCATGTTGTCTGTGGCTTCTGCAAAACTCCCCCCAAGTTCCCATTTAATTTCTTATGCCACCTATATTGAAACCTCGATGGGGAAAGTCGAGATGTTGAAGAGATAACTGTATACCATAGATTCAGGTATTCAAAGCTCCCCTGCCCCCAACATCTGCTATGGTGGAGTGCCAATCAGAGGCGTGTGTCAAGCCTGAGGGAGGAACCACTAACTCCTGATGCATTTCTGGATTTAGACAACAAGAGAACCACTTAAATGTTATGAGCCTCAGTCTCCCACTCTGAACCAGTTGTTATGTCCAGATGACAGCTTTAGTGTCTTTTAAGAAAAAAACAGCTCCAAGGACATAGGGCAGATGTAGTTTCTAAGACATACTTGTGCCTACTATATGCCTAGAATTCTGCTAATCAGTTCATGGAGATTATTTCTTCCAGGATCCTATACTTAAATGAGAGAGACAACACAGGTGTGTGTACATACATTTAGTTATCGTTTAGCTAGTTTTCAGTTATGTCTAACCTTTCATGACTCCCATTGGAGTGGTTGGCCATTTCCTTCTCCAGCTCATTTTACAGATAAGGAAACTGAGGCAAATAGGGTTAAATGACGTGCCCAGGGTCACACAGCTAGTAAGTATCTATAAGGTTATATTCAGACTCAGACAAATATATGCAAAATAAATGCAAAGTAACTTGGGGAGAGGGGTGAAGGCTTTAGCACAGAAGGAAGGCCCCTTCTCTGGGAGAATCAGAAAAGACCTCATGTAAGAGGTGGTATTTGAGATAAACTTTGAAGGAAACTAGGGATTCTAAGAGGAAAAATTGGGACAGGGAAAAATTCTCAGGAGTCTTGAACAAAGGGGAATGGTGAGATGCCATCACCCCTCACTCCCAACAACAAATATGTTTTTGAAATCAACCACTTAGAGCCTTTAACATTGTATCAGAAGTGTCATAATTCACACACACACACATATACACACACTCACACATACATAGACACACACATACTCACACACACTCACACACATACACACACTCGCACAATACACATATACTCACACACAGACACACACTTGCACACATACACACAGAAACACATTTACACATACACTCACACACAGACACACATATACTCACACACATACACACACTCGTGCACATACACACAGACACACATTTACACACACACTCACACACAGACACATATACTCACACACATACACACACTTGCATACATACACACACTCATGCACATACACACAGACACACACATTTGCACACATACACACTCACACAGACACACACCATGTTCTAGAGAAGCTGAAGGGGAAAGATGGACATGGCTCCCACTCCCCAGGCAGCACCAGTCATTTCAGGCCTGCTCTTGCCTATTCACAGGGGCTCTGTCTTGGCCTTTGAGGAGTAGGCATTGATTCTAGAATGGAGTCAGGAGGCCCGCTTTAATTCCAACACTGCCAGAAACTTGATGCGTGACCTTAGGAAAGTCTTTTTGCATCTCTGTACATTTACTTATCTACTAATTGGGGAAAAGAATGTCTCCTCACAGGGGAATTGCAGGAAATCAAATGAAAAAATGGTTAAGAAAACTCTTTGGAAACCTTACAAGTATAAGGTATTTTACTCCCTAGAAATCCCCGCCCACTCTTGGCATCAGTGTTTTATAACCTTATCTTCCTAGACCAAAGCTGCCAAGAGGTAGAGGGAAGCACGGTGGGCCCTCCATCAAGCCCTTTGCTCTCAGCGGGGCCTGGCAGATTGTTGGCACCCAGCATGTGGTCATGCACATGAACAGACAGGGCCATAGCTAAACAGAATGTTTTTTCCAAGTTCTCCATAAGGCATCCATGTCTCATTAAAAATAGAGCCACAAATCGGCCATTGCCAGCTGGAATTGGGAGGCAAGGCCTGGATATACACCAGGCCAAAGGAAACTGAAATCCACCTGTGACTAATCCCTGCCTCTCCCCTTCTCACTGCCTGCCCTCCCTCCCTCCCTCCACTTCCTGCCTCAGACATCATAAGGGCCCAGCCACAGACAGAACTCTTGGCCTGCACTCCCAAATCCATTTTCTTCTTTCACCAAGCTCTGGGGCTGAGTTGAGTTGTTACAGACCCCCACATAATGTATTTCCTTTTGGTACTTCTGAGGGATAGCCTGGTGATGAGGGTCAGCCATCCACTAGCCCTTCTTTACTCTCCCTTTATACTCAGATACATTCACTTGCCCAAAGTTTTATCTACGTGCTCTGGGCTGTTTATTCATATATTCAACAAACAGTTATTAAGCAAGTGCTCTGCTATGTGCAAGGCAGAGTACTAAGAACAGTAGTTAGAAAAACAAAAGCCAGGCAACACCTGGTCTCGAGGAACTTCAATTCTTTGGGGTCCAGGACAATGTGTACACAGATTAATAGGAAAGTATTTATTTGGAGGAGGGACTAATATAAAAGGAGCCTTTGGAAATTCCTGAAATGACACTAAACCTATGCATAAGTGAGGCCCTGAAAGGATCTAATTCTTCTGCAAGACAAAAGAGATATCCAAGGGATAGCTAAGGATTCTGTAATTTCTCAGTCAGTCAATAAACATTAAGTGCCTATGTAATGGTAAAGGGAATTTGAAGAGATTCCCGGATTTGAAGATCTTCCCTGCCCCCTAATAGGCTGAATATAATTACATGGAACCTGTGGTGGGAGGAGTTGGCTGAAGGGTGGGGCAGAGCCCACAGGAAGCTAGGAGTCAGAACAATTAGAGACTGGAGGGAGGTGAGGGCACACCCGAACAAGACAGTTAGGCTTGTGAGTAAATGTTGGTTTGTGGGAAGGCTAAAGGATGCTGTGGCTCTCTGTGGTGTTATGGTATATTAACTTCTTTGCTACTATGATGGATTCAGTTTTCTGGTTTTGGGATTCAATTTTCTGGTGTCGGAACAAATGTTTTGTTTCTGTCTTCTATATAGAGAGTCTGTTATATTTTGCAATTGAGAACTATGCTGGACTATTTATAGTCACCATTGGTGCTGTGGATATTACATTGGTGCTACAGCCTACTACATGCAAGGGACTGTGTGTCTCAAAAAGTAACTTCTTCCTTGCTAGGGCAGAGATGAAACATTTTACAATTTGGACTAGAGTCACTAGACTGAGAGAAAAATGGAGACTGGGATAGCCAACAGATATTCCTCAAAAGCTTTGTCGTGAGTCCTAGGATGGTTCACTGAATCAGGCAGATGGACAGAGCTAGCCTCCCACTTGTGGGATGAAGAATTCAGAATGAGTTTATTGGATAGGCAAGGAGGCGAGAACAAGCATTGATTAAGTTCGTTCCTTCTTTGTATCAGGCACTGTACTAAGCACCTTTACAAATGTTATCTCATCTGATAACTGAGAGGTAGGTGCTATTGTTATCCCTATTTTAAAGTTGAGGAAACTGAGGCAAAATGGGAATAATAATAACGAATTGTACAGGGCCAGTTTTTGGATAAGACATATGGATTGCTTGAGATGTAGAATTGTGAGAAAACGCATCAATTTTTGGGTCTGACTGGGTCTCTGGTCAGCATAACCTGTGTCCTTAGTTAAGGGTCTCTAAGCAACAGGCAAAGGTGGTCCAGTTTCCCAGCCACACAGGGCAGGGTTCGAACAATGCATTAAAGTTTTCTCACAGTGCCCATAATTGACTAAAGTTTTCTCATAAGATAGAGATTGGACTAGGCCCATAATTATATAGAAATGGAACGGAGCTGGTTCCAGCAGAAGATGGAGTCTTTATGGCTCGCTCCATTCCCATACTCCCCTCATCTCCCATGGTTAGCTCTGCACAGATCACCTTAGTCCTGGGATCCCACCTTGTCACTACATTCCCTGCTTCTAATAACCTCCTTGGGGTAATTTGGGCTTTGTACCAAAGTAACATTCCCAATGAGGAAGTGTGCTGACGCCTCCGTTAAAGAAAGAACTGGAGGAGGGGGAAGGGGGAGCAAGGCAGAAAGCATTTCTCCTGACATCCTCCGGCAAATCCCATGCTTCCCAAGGTGGGGAGTCATCTGCAGCCCTTCTTTTCACTGCTTCTTCCCAGGGGACGGCAATAAAACCCCTTTTCTGCTTTGTCAGGATAAGACGCTTGGCAGGTGGCAGCAAGGAGATTTTAAAATGCTATCAGCTGACACTCTGTGCAGAAAGAAGCTGCTCCCACCCTCATGGGTGACAAATACAGGATGTCTTCTTCCAGAAGCTGGTCCCTGGTGTCACCTCCACCTCAGGTGATCCGGGCATGTACCAAAGTCCTGTTACACATCTTTTTCTCACCTGTTCTTAGTGCCTCCTAACTGTTCCAGGCTTCCCACGTTTCCAAGGGTCAGAGTCATCTTTCCTATTGTTGTTTAGTCATGTCTGACTCTTCACAACCCCATTAGGGGTTTTCTTGGCAAAGATATGGGAGTGGTTTCCCATTTCCTTCTCTAGCTCATTTTACAGATGAGGAACTGAGGCAAATGGGGTTAAATGACTTGCCCAGGGTCACACAGCTAGTTAGTGTCTGAGACGGGATTTGAACTCAGGAAGAGGAGTCTTTCTGACTCCAGACACTCCATCTACTGTGCCACCTAGTTACCCCTTGTAGCTGTGCCAATGACTTTTAAGTAGTGAAAGGTCCTCTTTAAGATCTTTAGGAGGGCATGGAGCCAAGGTAGAGGAAAAAGAGGCAGGAACTCACTGAGCTCTCCAATTTTCCCTCCAAACAACTTTAAAATTGTACCTCAAAACAAATTCTAGAGCAGCAGAACCTATGAAAAGACAAGGTGAGACAACTCTCTAGCCCAGGACCACCTACAAGTTCAGTGGGAAAGGTCTGTCACACGAGGGTGAGGGTGGAGTAGAGTCCGGGGCACAGGCAACACCTCAGGAAAGCCAGGAGTAGGCCTTGGGAGCAAATGATTCAGCGTCTGGAGCTTTCAGCCCACAGAAAGTAAGGAAATTGGACAATTAGTCAGAAGGAGATCACAGAGGTTCCTTTGCTAGCACTGGGTGCAGGACTCTGTTACATTGCCCATATGTGGATTTGCCTCTTGAAAAAGATCCCCAATGGGTGGCTAGGTGGTGCAGTGAATAGAGCACCGACCCTGGAGTCAGGAGGACCTGGGTTCAAATCCGGCCTCAGACACTTAACACAAAAAAACTAGCTGTGTGACCTTGGGCAAGTCACTTAACTCCAATTGCCCTCCAAAAAGATTATATATATAAAGAAATTATCAAGGAAAACTGTCTTGATATTGTAGAATCAGAGTGTAAAATAGACATTGAAAGAATTCACCAATCACCTCCTGATCCCAAAATGAAGACTTCCAGGAATATTAAAGTCAAATTCCAGAGCTCCCAGGTCAAAGAGAAAATATTGCAAGAAGTCAGAAAGAAACAATTCAAGTATCATGGAGCCACGGTCAGGATAACACAAGATTCAGCAGCTTCTACATTAAAGGATCAGAGAGTTTGGAATATGATATTCCAGATGGTAAAGTTGCTAGGATTACAAGCAAGAATCACCTACCCAACAGTGGGGCCATCTCTAGTCGTGCTGATCTCTATCTGGCCACTGGCACCAGATGGCTCTAGAGGAGAGAGTGAGGCTGGTGACTGCACAACCTCCCTCACTTGAGTCCCGTTCACTTGCAAGCTGCGTCATCATCTTCCTGATGTCACAGTCCTCTTCCAGGACAAAGGACAAATGGCAACAACCACCCAGCAAAACTGGGTAAAATCCTTCAGAGTTAGAAATGGGTGCTCAGTGAAGCAGAGAACTTTCAATGGTTCCTGATGAAAAGACCAGATCTTTTTTTTTTTTTTTTTTGCTTTTTGGAGGGTAATTGGGGTTAAGTGACTTGCCCAAGGTCACACAGCTAGTTTTTGTGTTAAGTGTCTGAGGCCAGATTTGAACTCAGGTCCTCCTGACTCCAGGGCCGGTGCTCTATTTAATATGCCTCCTACCCACCCCCAAAAGACCAGATCTTAATAGATAATCTAACCTCCAAATACATGACTTAACAGAGCATAAAAAGCAAGTTTCTCTGATAAAGGCCTCATTTCTCAAATTTCTCATTTCTTAGCTGAATCAAATTTATAAGAATACAATTCTTATAATTGTATATAATTATAATAGATTATTATATTTAATATATAGTGTAATATAATAATATAATTCACTATAAGAATACAATACATTCCCCAATTGTTACATGGTAAAAAGGATATGAACAGGTACTTTTCAGACAAAGTAATCAAAGCTATCCATAATCATATGAAAAAAGGTTTTAACTCATTATTAACTAGGGAAATGCAAATTAAACCAACCCTGAGGTTCCGCCCCAGACCTATCAGGTTGGCTAATATGACAGAAAATGAAGAGGATGTGGGAAAATTGAGATAGTAATGCACTGTTGGTGGAGTTGTGAACTGATTCAACTCCATTGGGCATCTGGAGAGCAATTTGGAACTATGCTCAGAGGGCTATAAACCGAGCATTATCTTTGACCCAGCAATACTAGTACTAGGTCTGTATCCCAAATAGATTAAAAAAACCAGGAAAAATAATCTATCTCAGATCTTTTTGTGGTGGCAAAAAACTGGAGATCGAGAGGATGTCCATCAATTGAGGAATGTCAGAACAAGTTGTGATATATGATTGTGATGGAATACTTTGTGCTATAAGAGATAACAAGCAAGATGCTCTCAGAAAAACCTGGAAAAATTTACATGAACTGATGCGAAGCAAAACAAACAGAACCAGGAGAGCACTGTACACAATAACAGCAAGATTGTACAATGATCAATTGTAAATGACTTGGCCATTCTCAGCAATATAAACGAAGACAATTCCAAATGACTCATGAAAAATATGGTATCCACCTCCAGAGAAGGAGCAGAAAGACTCTGAAGACAGATTAAAGCAAACTCTTTTTTTACTCTCTTCATTTTTCTTGTTTTTTTGGGGGGTGTGGAGGTGGGGTTGTGTTTTCTTTCACAACATCTCTAATATGGAAATAAATTTTGCATGATTGCCCATGTATAACCTATATTAAATTGCTTGTCTTCCCAAGGAGGGGGGAGGAGAGAAGAAGGGAAAGAATTTGGAGCTCAAAACTTTAAAAGAAAATGAAGGTTTAAAATTGTTTTTACATGTAATTGGGGAAAAGCAAAATATCAAATAAAAAAAATCTTTAGAACCTTGCCTCTAAGGAGTGGAATGTTGTAGGCGCACTAGCTACTAAAGTCCTGGCAATGTCAGGTGATTTTCCCCTAAAAAGTAAGGAAATCATCTTCAAAACTTGGTTGGCCCAGAGGACTATGTTTTGACCTTTTGAAGTAGCTTCCCGGTCACCTAAGTACAAAAGCTCAGTCAGTGCACAAGAAATCCAGGTCTCCACAGAATTAACACACACTGCCAACTGGGGTGAGCCACAGGGGCAAATGTTGTGTTCAATCAGTTACACGTGGCAATTTCCTTTTAAATCTGAGTCTGAACCACCTGACCGCCCTGAGTCAGGCCTGGTCTTGGACACCACCAATGTGTTCAGTTTTTCTAGACAGCCAAAAAACACAATTAATTCAAAGGAAAGGCATTTAATGAAATAGCATAGCAAGAAAAGTAAAAATAAAACATTTTCCTATGCTCTGTTTGAATCCTGACTCTTCTACTTACTACGTGTGTCATCTTGGGCAAATAATTAACCTTTGTGGGGTCTGAGTTTTCTTTATGTAAAAACAAGGGAGTTGACGAAATGACTTTTAAGATACTGTCCAACTCTAAATTCTATGATTCCATGACAGAGTACACATACATTCACACCCAGAAAATATTTTGTTGGCAGGGCTGTGAAGCAACAAACACACCATTTCCTTGCAAATAGAGTCGTGAATTGGTAGAGTCTTTTAGGAAAGCAATATGGGATTGCACAATAAGATTACAAAGACTTCCATATCAGTGATCCCAGTGCTAGGACCATACAACACAATTATTAAAAGGAGAAAAAAAAGAGCTGCACAAAAAATGTTTAGGGACTTTCTCTCTAGGCAATTCCTTTGACTCTGCTCCTTGGGTATGATTTCATCTTCCTTTCAAGCCACATTGGGGTAAAGAAACAAAGGGAGAAGGAAGTGAGCAAGGCACCATTTCACATACTATCTATAGGTAATCTCTGCCCTCCCCTAACCAAACTGCTAAACTTGTTTGTGTGGGAAAATCCAGATCCATGTTTCATGATTTGAGGGAGTTATTTTTTAAAAATTCATATTAATAATTCCTGGAAAAGGAAATGGCAAACTACTCCAGTATTTTTGCCAAGAAAACCCCAAATTAAGTAACGAATAGTTGGACACAACTGGAAAAAAGACAACTGAAATTAATAACCCCCCCCCTTTTTTTCCTTGACTCTGTCATTATGACTCTCTCTGTCTCTGTCTCTGTTTCTCTGTCTCTGTCTCTCTGTCTCTGTCTCTGTCTCTCTCTCTGTTTCTCTCTCTCTCTGTGTAGGTCTGTCTCTCACACACAGTCTTACCCACACACAGAGAAAGCAAAACAAACTCTTAAGAAACAGAGATTGGCAAATAGATTTATCTCCCTCCTGAGAGATAAAGAGAATGGGAATGAAGCAGAGGACAGGAAAGTGAGAAATCAGCAGTTCTAATAGCAGCAGCAATCATTCATGCTGTTGAATGATCCCAGCAATTCTGAGTTTGCTCTGTGTGGTTCCTACACAGCCCGGTTACCATCTTGGTGTCTCGGCTTTCATTCCCCTTCCATACTGCTCATGGTGAGAGCAATGGCTCTACTCTTAGTTTGTAATGTGACTTTGTATACATGCATCTTTGTGTCTATATGGTGGGGTGCACATAGATTGTGTTTGTGCCTGTCAATATGTGTGTCCATAAATATGTCTACATTTATTGAGTATATTTGATAAACTCCCCACCCCTGGAGCTCCTTAAATGGAGGCTAGATAAGTACTTGTCAGGGACACAAAAGATCAATAGTCCCCAACTTTTTCCAATAGGAAGATGCTTTTTCATTAATGAATATTTCCCAGATGCCCACAAAAATGTTTGTACTATTGCTACGGGGCAGCTAGGTGGCACAGTGGATAGTAGTCTTTCTGAGTTCAAATCTGGCCTCAGACGCTTACTATCTGTGTCATGGCAAGCAAACAAGTACTTAGCACCTTGTCTCAGGTGAGCCTTGCCTGTGATTTTATCAAGTCTTTGTTAAGAAACAGAACTTGTGAATCCCACAGTGGGAGGAACTTGCTTATGCAACAGGAAGGGACAGAACAGGGAGGAGCTAATGACCAGACAAAAAGCTGAGCACAAGCTGGGAGAGGGCAGAACTGAGAGGGGAACCCTTGTGGTATCCCGGCACTCTGTCTGTCTGCTCTGTCTGTGCTGATGTTTGTTTGTGATACTTTGTACAGAAACCCTGGGACTTTACTGAAAGAGGGTTTTCTGGTTGTCTGTTTACAGAAGTCCTGGAGGAGGGTTTTGGAGGTCCTGGGACTTTATTGATGATTTGTGTTGAGTTCTCAGACATTGTTTGTGGGTTTGTGTTGATTTTACAGGCAGATAGTGAATTGATGATGGTGCCAGCAATGTGCATGAATATTATTTTGGCTCTGTTAAGCTTTGTCTTCCCAGAAACAAAAAACCGCAAAGGACTTCAGGTGGACTGGACACTGTGAGCTTCAATATGGAATGGGAACTGGAAGAGGAATTGGACGAGGAGCTGGGAGAGGAGTTGAGAGCTGCCTACCTTTGAATCCAGGTGACAGTTGGGTAAATTCAGGCAAAACCTGGGACCATGGAAGAGGAACCATGGAATCTGAGAACCAGCCTCCAGTCAAGATGAAAAGACCTCTCCTTGGGTACTTAATGCTGACTCAAAAGATCATGATTTACTGTGGCCTAGGGGTGGGAGACCTTTGTACTCTGTACCTTGTACCCCTTAAGGATGATTGGAAACTGATCTCCAATCAAGAAGAAAGAAGACTTTTTGACTGAGAGATTAAGACAGTGTGACCTAGGGGTGAAGAACTTTGAGCTTTAAAGGATCCCTTAAAGAGGCTTGCTCCTTAAGGATGATTGAGTTAAGGACTTACTGAATGATATCTTTTGCTTAAAACTATGTGATAGTGATAAGTTGTTATGTTATAACATTGTGAGTTCTGTACTTTGGTTTTTGTGAATGCTTTGTCTTAGTTTATTACTGAATAAATAGAGAGTTCACTATACTATGTGATCAGAATCTTAAAGCTATTCACAGCAGCAGTCCTCTAGAGAGCTGCTCATGCTTGGCTTTACACCCTGGGCAAGTCACGTAACCTTGTTTTCCTTAGTTTCCTCATCTGTAAAATGGGCTGGAGAAGAAAATGGCAAACCATTCTAGTATCTCTGCCAAGAAAACCCCAGATGGGTTTACAAAGAGTCAGACGTGACTGAAACAACTGAACAAAAACAATTGAAATTTGGCATTTCCTTCCATTATGAATTTAAAAAGCCAAAATATTCTTTTGAAAAAGGGTCCCTGGGCTTCGTCAGATTGCCAAAGGGGTCCATGACACGAGTAAGGTTAAGAATCCCTGACCTAGAGTCACAGGTGGTCATTATGGTTCTTACAGTCATACGTAGCATTTAAAGTTGGAAGAGACCTAAGAAATCACCCAGACTAACCCCTTTGTTTTATAGGTGAGGAAACTGAGGCCCAGAACAATTAACTCCTGGCTAACAGATAGAGTGATGACAGATTTTACAGTAAGAAGGACTACTATCCCCCTCTGTGGGCAGCTAGGCGGTACACTGAATAGAGCACTGGGTTTAAAACCAGAAAAACTCACCTTCCCGAGTTTAAATCTGACCTCAGACAATTATTAGCTGTAGGACCTTGGGCAAGTCACTTCACCCCATTTGCTCCAGTTTCCTCATCTGTAAAATGACCCAGAGAAGGAAATGGCAAACCACTCTAATACATTTGGCAAGAAAACCCCAAATGGGGTCACCAAGAATCGGACACAAGTGAAATGACTGAACAACACGAACTATTGCTATCTCTTTATTAAGAAAATAGAAATTCACAATAGATCTGTGTTCTTCCTAATGTGGCTATTCCTTCTAATGATGCAGATTGTAACATGAGAAAATTCACGATAACAAAGATCCACTATGGATTCAGTCATTTATACTGAATTAAAAAAAAAATCTTTTAAATGACTTTGTGTCGTTGCTAATCACAACTGGATCTTTGTATGTTTGAGAAACAGCAATGCATAAACATGTGGGGCGTTATTCATTCAGTCTACAGAAGGTGTGTTTGCTATTATTTATTAAAGGCAGTCTCTGGCTCTCTCCTCCACAGCTTTCTTGCTAAGTGACTCATTTTGTGATTACCCTTCCCTCCTCTCCCTTCCTCCAGTTCTGGAACCACAAACCACCATCAAATCAATTCTTCCATTGTTCCCGGATGAGATATGCCAATCTGTTTCCCCATGGAACCGTGCACTTTCCCTGTCACTTTCCTGGACCAAAGTGCCTTTCTGGTCACTACTGCCTTGTGTGTGGTGTTTTCCCCATTAGAACACAAGTTCCTTGCAGGGCATTGATTGTCTTTGCATTTTTATTTGTATCCCCAGGGCTTAGTCTAGTCCTTGGCACATAGTAAGCATTTAACCAACCAATGCTTTTTCATTCATTCATGGAAATGTTCATGTTTGTCTAGTTCATAATAATGCGGTGCCTGTGTTGCTATGGAAACAAGAGAGACTCAAAGAGATGCTATCCCAGAGTTCACCAATTGGTGATGTGTTTTGAATGTAGACTTCTGGGACCGTGTTTTGGGAAAGCTTTTCTGTCTTGTTTTATTTTTTGAGATCTGGGGGGGGGGGGAAGGAAGCAAATGTCTCCTTCATCTTAGGGTCATGTAGGCAGCTGGGGCTGAGCAGAGAGCGGGATCTCCCCATGTGAGCTTCTCTGCTCTTATAAGACTCTGACAGGCAACCACTACTGATGCTGATGCTGGGCCAACCGGAAACAGGTCTGAGAGGCCGCTGAGAACTGAGAATGATCATTAGTGAGATAATTCAAGTGCCTGGAGACATCTTCCTTTCCCTTGCCTCAAATCAGGGAAGGAAACAGCTCCCACTAAATGCCCAACTCCTTAGAGTTTTGCTTCTGCCTCGTTAACACTCAGGAGAAGGAGCTAAAAGCAGGAGAAACCTCTTTCTGTTCTATGGATTTGCAGCACAAGCACTGGCTTCTTTCTCTCCAAATGAATGAACGGTTTCCTCCCTTCCCAGTGCCCAACACCTGCTATTGCTCACTCCCTAATCTAGCAGTAGATAGAGAATATACATATCTAAAGAAAAGCTGATGGCTACTGATCCTTGTTATATGATTCATGCTAGGTCAGGTAGAAATTTAAGGGAAAAGTTTAGATCTGGTGGGGGTTGGGGTGGGAGACAGACAGAAGAGACAAAGACAGAGAGATAAAGAGAGTAAGAGAGGGAGAGAAAGAAGGAGAGAGACAGACAGAGACACACAGAGAGAGAATGGGAGAGAGACAGACAGAGACACAGAGAGAGAGACACAGAGAGAGAGAGAGAGACAGAGAGAGAGAGAGAGAGACAGAGAGAGAGAGAATATAGAGACAGAAGCATTTCCACTTTATCTTGAGGCTCAGAGAGGTAAGAAAGTAGACAGTGAATCCTTTCATAAGTCACAAATGAAATGGAGGTACATTGAGATAGTTCTTTTAAGCCAGTGTAGGTTACAATAAGCAAGAGACTTTATAGAGAGAAAGAGATCAATAATACAAGTATAAATTGACTCTTAGGCCTAATATAGATAAGCCCTTGGGCCAAAGGTAAGCAAAGACCCAGGAAGGGGGCTCTGAGTTACTGTGTATACTTAACATGTAGTTGTCTTTTGGAGTCATTTCTTAAATCCAACTCACTTACAGGTCACGACATCGCCCTCATGATGTCATCGGTCCTGTTCGAGGACAAAGGATGAACAACAATAAACATTATTGGTGCTTACACATGGACTCTTTCCTACTAAACTTGCTACGAGGGTACCTATCCCCTGAAAAAATCCTGCACCAGAGGATCCTTCCCTTACTTCTGGTTATATTCTTTACAATATATATATATATTTTAATTTTTATCGATAGAACTCTGGCAAACAAACAGAAATCTAGTGAATAATCTCCCCCCAAACTGCACATTACTGGCCATTTAATATCCCAAACAAGTACTTTCTTCTCTCTCTGTAGGACCTTACAACTCAAGTTGCTGTCTCTGTCCCTATGTCTGTCTACCTGTCTCTCTGTGTCTTTACGTCTGTCCATCTCCCACACACACACACACCATGGCTCCTATCAGTCACCATCTCCATTAGAACAGCTCTAGGCTCCTTGCAGTTATCTTCAGTTTTTACTGTCACTGTCCTTTTACAATTTTCCTCACAGAAGCATCACTAGTTGTGACTCTTTCTCTTCTCAGTGTCTTTTGACCAGGTGAAAGCCAAAACCTTTTGCTGAAGCAAAATGTTAGCCATTGGGCAAAATCCTGAATCTTTCCTGTCTGGCGGCTTCCCTTGTGGAGAAGCTTGAGTTATGCTGTACCAGACCAGGGGCTTCCTCCTATCTGTTCTTTTCCCACTTCTGATCTCTGGCCGCACAAAAAGGAGCCCAGGGATCAAGGTCCCTGCTGCTTTTCACCTTCAAAAGAGTCCATGTCATCAACTCCAGCTTCAAATATGGTAACTATCAATGTTGATGTCCTCTCTCCCAATGACAACTGAGAAGGGTGGCTTTCACTCAAGGAGATACTTTGCACCTGTTCAGAAGCCAATAAAGCAAGTCTTTTGCAAAATTATGTGGAACTATTTTAGTCATACAAGGCTGTCAATGATCCTTGCCAGTTATCCGTTTCACACAAAGAGGAAGGCATTTACTGTCCCTCTATGAGTAATTACTCTCTGGGTTCTCAAAGGCTTTGCCAGTTCTAGCAGGTTCTTTCTAAGATGGAAAAGCTTCCAGTTCAGGCCCAGTGACAGATTGTGTCCACTGAAGACCAACCCAGTTAAATATGGAAAGATTGGGGCAGCTAGATGGTGCAGTGAATAGAGCACTGGCCCTGGATCTGGCCTCAGACACTTAACACAAACACTAGCTGTGTGACCTTAAGCAAGTCACTTAACCCCAATTGCCCTCCAAAAAGTTAAAAAAAATATGGAAAGATTTCCAACAGAAAGTGTTCCATTAGTGTGAATTTTATTGCATTGAGCAGATCCCCTTTGCCTTAGCTTTCCTTGGATGACCGATGGTAGGAGCAGCTGAAGGGTGGAAGGATGCGAGAAGTGAGCCGAGCCAAGGAGCAAACAGGTAGCCTTTAGGGCCCAAACTCCATTCTCTTTAGGGCCTCTAATTGTGGAGGGAACAGCAGAGTTGGATGCGGCACGAGACTTCACAGGATCCCAGGAAGCCACAGCATCCATGAAAGCATAGCAGGGTGACTTTTGGCATGGATCAAGAAAGAGCATGATTTAGTGAAGAAATGGACTCTTATCAGCCCCCGATGGTGGTAGGTAACTATAAAAGGTGCAAGGATTGTGTCTGATGCCGAGAAAACTATTACCAGCTCACGCCTCAGACCAAGAGGAAAGAAGGTGCTCCTAATTCATTTTCAAAGACCAGCGACAGGTGACGTCTCGACTTTAGCACGAACTGGATTGAAGGGAGGAAGAGCTGCACAAGGCCAGTAGCCTCAATCTCTCTTCCTGAGTCATCGAAGTCCAGTGACAGGACAAAAATCGAGATGACCAGTGATGGCCCAGCATGCAGCGGATGACCCTGGGGTCTTTGCTGTCTGACCAAGATCTAAGCACTTAACAGTGCCAGTTTTAGTCACCTTGGCTACGTGGCTGTCGGAACAAATTGTTCTCATCTGCCTATGCTGCCAGGAGGAAGTCTTCACATGCTTGGGGGAGATGTCCCCCTTTTCACTGACAGGTTTGAGGCCTTGCAGTTACTTTCAACTTGGTCTAGCTCATCTGCCGAGGAAGTTTTACCAGGGTGTGGTCACCATGCATGGAACCACAGGTGAGTGCTGGGTGAGAGGTGGCTACCAAAGGTGGATGGGCAGCCATAAAAAGGGATCAGTAAGCCCTCACAGTGGAGGGGCTGGTCCTCCCTGTATTCATAGGTTTTTGTGTCAGGAAAGAGATAGGAAGGACATGAGCAACATCCCAGTGGGGATAGACAATCTCACCCAGTATGCACAGACATATCCATCTGGAAAACAGCAAGCTTCTAGAGTTGTTAAGGTGCTATGGGAAAAGCGTTTCTCTTTATTACTTCCCTTGCAAGATCCACTCTGACCAACGTAGAGACTTTTTTTTAACATGTGAAATCATGCAAAACACATTTTCATGTGAGCCATGTTGCCCCACAAAAAGCAAAAAAAAAAAAAAAGTGAAAAAGTATACTTCAGTTTGTACTCAGGATTGGTCAGTTCTTTCTCCGAAGGTGGAGAGCATTTTTCATCAAGAATTCTTTGGAATTACCTTGGATCATTGTATTGATTAGCATAACTTAGTCTTTCACAGTTGATCTTCATTACAATATTGCTGATTACTGTAAACAATGATCTCCTGGTTCTGCTCTCTTCATCCTGCATCATTTCATATATATATATGTATATATATACATATGTATGTATATATATATACATATATATATCTTCCCAGGTTTTTCTGAAACCATTCAGACTGGTATAAGGTAAAGATTTCAAAAGCAAACTACTAAAGGAGATGTCGCCATTGGCAGGAACCAAGAAATCGGGACCTATATCTGAAGGAGAGCCACTACTTTACTGTTCCAGTCACATAATACTAAAAATGCTGATGACTTGAGCAGAAATCTTAGTGGAATGAATATGTAGTATTCCTAATAAATATACACCAAGAATGAGGCCACAAGCTTTACATAATACCTGCTCTTTGGCCAATAGACATGTTTGACTTGTGCTTTGGAATCTCAGAAGAGGGAGAAGATATAGAGACTCATGAACAATAAATCTCTCAGCCAAGAGAACAGCTAGCTGCGGCTTCAGCTCAGAAAAGCTCTGACAGAAACAAATGATGGCATGATGCCTGAATTTACTGTGAAGATCCTCAGAAAGAGAACCCAGTAGATAAATGGTCAAAGCATGTGAACAGGCAGTTCTCCAAAGAATAAAGGCAAGTTGTCGACCACCGTGTGAAAAAATGTTGGGAATCACTAATAACGAGAGAAATATAAGTTAAAACAACTCAGAGGTTCCACCCACACCCATCATATTGGCAAAGATGGGAATAGATGGAAGAGGATAATGACAAATCTTAGAGGGACTATGGAGGGACAGAATACTCGTAAATTGTTATTGGAGCTGTGCATTGTTCTTGTTGTTTTGGAAAACAATTTAGAACTATTCCTTCAAAGTCAATAACTGAGCATACTCTTTGACCCTGCAATACCACTTTTAGTGTATATCCCCAAATAGTTTAAAGGACCCATTTGTTCAGAAACATTCCTAGCAACACTTTTTGATGTATCAAAGGCTTGAAAACTAAGATCACAATTGCTTTCAGTTTCAGTGAGATTTAAATGTGAGATTATGAGTAGTTATAAGTTAAATGACTGAATCTTGTCAATGCTCCCTGTGAGTCTTTACTGTTTAACATTTCTTTTTGTGTGTAGGAATAAATTACATGTCTCATACCCAATTCATATCATGAACTGGAAACTTCTTTTACTACTGCTTTTTGGGGAAAGCCTAGTCTTGAGCATAATCACAAGGTCGCTTATTGGACATGTCCACCTTGAGGTTGATGCTTGATTACCTACTCAGGAAAGGCAACCCAAAAGAAGCAGCCAAAGCCTAGGTTCAGGCTTGCCTGGGTAGGACATGTGTTCCAGGAGCCATGGGATCATCGCTGAATGAAAGCCAGGGTGGAGGAAATGGGCTACCCTACCCCACTCTCTGGACAGCTGCCAGCTTTTCTATCAGACGCACAAGGTTACACTAACATACTGCTTTTGGTTTCTTGTCTTTGCCCTAGGTTACACTAATGCATGCTTGCTGGCTCCAAGTTTGGGGCTGAAGTTACCCTGACACACTTCTGCCAGTTTCTAGTACGCACCAACCACTTTGGGTTTCTGATCACCCTAGAGTTTCCTCTTCCGTACATCCTTGTCTTCATCCCCCCAGGTACAGCAGAGTGTTACAGGTTTCGAGTGTCCCCTGATTGCGGTGGTCTCTATCAGCAAGTTTTCAGCTTATTTCCTGTCCTCATGCTGGTTTATCTGACAGGGACCCTTCCAGATTGATTTTGTGTACAATAAAATAAATTCTAATTAGATTTCTTGAGCATTTTAAGTATGACATTATTTTTAGGACTTTACTGGAGTTTATGAGAGAGAGAGCTCTGTGCACCTGTGTCTATTTGCTCCACCATTTTAACCAGAAGTCTCAGCTTGCTTGTTTCCTCCCTGCTACCTTCAGTTTAGACTTTTTAAAAGCCTACCATAAAATCTAACCCTACCAGTGAATCTAACCCTGCTTATGAGCAGTTTCTCGGGAAGAATAAAGAAACACATCTTTCCCAGCAAAGAAAGGCATGGAAATTGGTCTGGTAGTGAAACCCGGAAAAGTATGAGAGGTTTTTTTTGTTTGTTTCATTTTGTATTTTTTTGTTGTTGTTAAGTGTTTGCTAGTGCTTGCCAAACTGGAGGACTCTGTGTGAGCACGTGCAATTGGCCTAAGTAACATTTCCATGGCAACCCAGCAAAGCTAGCATCAACCAACCTTGCTTAACAACTCCCCTAATAGTCCCAAGTATCACATAGGTTTGATTAAAGACTTCTGGTTTGACCATCTGTGTCAGAGTCCGCATCAGGGTTGTAAACTGCGTGCTTCCTCACTCTCTTTAGACCCTTCCACCCTCCCTTGGTGGAAGGCTTGGGTTTGAACACATGCACACACACACACACACACACACACACACATACAGACTCTAGATTGCAATGACAGTGCTATGCCTTTCTCCATCTCATTGTACAGGGGTATCAGACTAACATGTTCAGGTTACGGAGGAAGAATGACTGGGCTTTTTCTTCTCAGCAGGTTTTTCTTGAGAGTTGGGTTGGGGACTTTCTAGGAGTACACTGTGAGTCCTAAACAAGTTCACTAATGTTTAGCAACAAACACAAATATGTGCTTCCAGCTCAGCTCCCGTAGAGCAAACACACCTTTGACTTTACCCAGAAAAGATGTGTCTGTATTCTTTTACCTACCCCTGCCCCCATAAGCTGGGCATAATAATGAAGCAGGGTCAGAATCACTGGCTAGTGGGTTTTATGATAGACAAATAGAATCTAGACCAAGAGTCTAACAACCAAACAGGTTTACATATCCCAACTACTTTGACTGATAGCCAGAAAGGGGACAAGCAGGTTTGCTAGGAGGTAAAAGGCTTTGCAGCCACCTGCAAAGCAAGAAGAATGGTTCCTATGACTGACTCTTCCACTACCCTCTAGGGGCTTCAAAGCACTGACTCTCTTACTTCCTCTTGGCTGGTACCCAGTTGGAATACAGGGTCAGTCTCCTCCCCAGTGGAGTCCAGGATCTAGACAGTATTTCTTTCTCCTGGCCTGGTTTGATTCCCTGCAGCTCCTGATGGCTTCTTCTGGGGCATCTTCCTGAAATAATCTTCTCACGAATACCAGGTTGGGGCACTCACACCAGGCCAAGAATCACTACAGCCCAAGGAGAATCCTAGGGGAGAAATTACCTGACTCACAGATGGTTCCCAAAATAAGACTACACTTTGATAAATTACAAAATATTCATATCCTTATCACTGGGCACTCTTTAACCCTCTAATGTCTTGTTCCATCTCAAAGGCCCAGGATATCAAGCTAGTACATATTTGGGTGTTGTCAGAAGAGTGGCTGGCAATCCCAGAGGCAGTGAAGGTGGTCACCCCATTCTGCAGAGGTGGTTCTAAAAGGAATATCATCAAATATTCAGTGAAGAAACATCAAGACTCTATGCTACACTGTCTTTCTAGTTTGGGGCACCCTGGGGCAAAGGTCTGGCCACCTGATCCCAGTCATGACTTGGGGATACAACAGACTTCAAGTATTTAGTAGAGAGAGTACTGGATCAGGTGTCAAGACCCATGGCTCTGACTAACTTTCTGTTTTACTTTGGGCAAGTAACTCCCTTTTGGGCTCTCAGTTTTCTTCCCTATAAAAGGAATTTAGTGAATTACTGAACTTTAAGGTAAGACCCAGAGCAAGGACAAAGACTCTGATAAGGGGGAGACTCTGACCTGGGGTTTTGCACATTTGGGGTTTTTTCTTCTTCTTTTTTCTTTTTTTGTTGTGAAAATCCAGGCTTTAAGGTAAGAGACTGAGGCCAGCTGACCTTCTGCAGCTGTCAGCTCGGAAAAGACAAAGCTTCTTGACTGACTTAAGTGGCTCTTGCTATCAGCTGACAGTGAAATCTTTATTGAGCATATATCTCTCCTAGCTTTGCAGTGTATTACCTGTGTGACCTTGGGCAAGTCACTTAACCTTTCTGGACCTTTCCCTTGTCCATAAAATGAGATTAGATTAGACCAAAGAACCATGAGATCACAAGCTAGAGGTGTTTGGGCCTTTTCAAGTCAAAAGAGATCTTAGATGTCCATTCTTAGCTCAAAATCCCAGAATACAAGCTCCTTGATGGAAAGAACCATTTCATTTTTGGTTTTGTATCCCCAGAACCCAACACAGTGACTGGCACATAGTAGGTGCTTAGTAAATGTTTGCTGATTGATTGATTAGTTGACTCTATGTCCTAGGTATTATAGAGAAGAGTTTCAGACCCCAGTGGATCTGCAGATATTGGTCTCATTCCTTTTGACCTGATGGTGAAAATATGAATGCATTTATATGCCCCCCACCACACACACACAGACACCTACAAAGACTTGAATATACTAAGACACACATATACATGGATATGTACACACATATCCACACACTCGAATACACCATCACACAGCTAAAAGCAGTCCAGGGTCCAGTAAATAAAAATTAATCAGAGTTCTGGTTGCATCAGCAAATGTTACTTCACTTAGATCACCCAGTGAGGGTAGAGCCTTCCCAAGGTCCCCCCCTTCCCAATAGTCATAGCAATCTCTAATGAATCTGCAGCAACTTGCTTTCCCTCTTACTTAATGCTGACAGACAGATATGTCACTGAAAGAGAAAAGAAAGACTTCACAAGGCTGGCTTTACAGCCTTGGATTTTTTAAAAATTGTGTTTTTAAAAATACTTTCCATAACAACAAATGTAACATGTGGAGTAAGAGCTGTTAACTGCCAGTTCTAGCTCTGAGAGTAAGAACCATTAAAATAAGGCACAGATTGGATGTCACCGAGAGGACCTTGGGGAGACCTTGCACCTCAGGACACAAAGAAGCAACAGGAGAGGTCACCACTGGGAACAGGGTCTGGAAGAGGGTTTCTTCCTATTTTACTAATGATCCTTGACAACTCCGTACTAAGCTGCGTCGGTTCTACCTGCTGAAGGCCTTCAGTCTGTGCCTTCTAGATTTCAGCACTCTGGGGCAAAGGTCTCCTTACCCTGCCCTAGTCATGCTTCGTGTACAGACAACTTTTCTTAATATTTATAGCCAGACTCTGAAAGAAGTATGGAACATCAGAACTGAGACAAGGTATTTGGGCGCCACGGGCAAGGCTAGAACATTTTACTCTCTTGTGTTCCTCCTGTGTTCTATTGCCCACTTGAAGCTTCATCTTTTTACTGAAAAATATGGATTTGATTTATCACAAAAGAAATACCCAAGAGCTGGGGAAGGCAGAATATTCTGGCATTAAAAATCACTTGTGTTTATATTAAAAGGGTACCTCTTTGGGTCTCTATTTTGAACCTTAAGCAGCTGCTTATCTTCTATTCTGCCTATACATAGTGCCAGCTCTGTGGCACCCCACCTCCAACCCTTTCCCTCTCCTTTCTGTCCTCTAGTCATTGAGTTCTCAGAGTAGATCTGTGAGGTAAAGAGATGCTGTAGGGGCATTGTTATTCCCATTTCACAAAGGAAAGATTGAGACCAATAAGCTAGAAGCCTCCTAATGCGTCAGCAGTAGACATCAACTGGATTCATCTCTTCTGATACCGCAGGTTCTATCATCACCCTTGTTTCCCAATATTACAATTCCAGATGCTCAAGGCTATGCTCCTGGAAACTCTGACGTGTTCACACACTGTCCTCCAGCCAACCCCATTCCCAAGTTCACCTGCTCAGTCATGCACATGCACACCAGCTCTCTCTCTCTCTCTCTCTCTCTCTCTCTCTCTCTCTCTCTCTCTC
>NW_027185791.1:15029619-15030041 GCF_028583685.1 Petaurus breviceps papuanus | reverse complement strand
CTCTCTCTCTCTCTCTCTCTCTCTCTCTCTCTCTCTCTCTCTCTCTCTCTCTCTCTCTCTCTCTCTCTCTCACACACACACACACACACACACACACACACATGAACTGGTGAGAATAAGGAAACCTACATGGGAGGCAGATGAAGTATTGATCCTCTCAGCTCCTCCAATCCCAAACAGAGAGTGGCTGATTGTCTAAAGCCTCCTTCTCCACAAAGCTCAGATCCCCCCCATTTGCTCCATCTTGGCTCAGAGGAGCTTATCACCAATGACTTTCTCGACAGCAATCGATAGAAAACATTTTATCTCCTTCCCTGGCTACAGGATCTTCAGAGTGGAGCTGATTTCTGTTACTATGGTGACCTCTTCTGGGCTTTATTGAATCTCTCTCTCTCTCTCTCTCTCTCTCTCTCTCTCTCTCT
>NW_027185791.1:15017866-15029519 GCF_028583685.1 Petaurus breviceps papuanus | reverse complement strand
CTCCCTCTCTCTCTCTCTCTCTCTCTCTCTCTCTCTCTCTCTCTCTCTCTCTCTCCCTTTCTCTCTCTCTCTTCCCCTCTCCCCTTTATTTCTCCCTCTTCAGTTGTGCCCAGGCATTCATCTGTTGCTAGTGGTCTCTGTCTCTCACTTTACATGTTTAAAAGAAGCAAAAGCCAAACCCTCATGACTGCTCCTCCCCTTATGCCTGTTCATCTGATGGCCTGAGTGTTAGTGCATCCTCTCTCCCAACATGACAACCCAACCCAACTCCCCTGAGACAATTTGAACCTAAATAGCATTTATCTGAAATCTCCCCCTGCATCTCCAGTGCAAATTCAATCTCTCCCCAGGGAAGAGCTTTGGAAGTCACAAAGCTAGGAAGAAGAAAGGTTTTGGAGGGACCTGTAAAACCTTTGGAATCTTCCCTGACCTTGGAGAAGACTTGCTCCCAGCTTCTATCCTACCTCCTTCAAATAGAAAGAGACCAGGGACCTAAGGGCGATTTGCAACTTAAGGCCAAAGGAAAGACAAGCTCTAGGTCTCTAGAAGGAAGAGACATTTTTCCCAATCCTTAGAAGTATGGGGCTTCTACTGACTGGTATAAGATTTTTTCAGATAAAAGCTTACTATCCCTTTAAGCACCCAAACCTTTTAACGTTTTTATCATTTTGGATGGAAATTCCCTTTAAAATGAATTTTAGTCCTTCATAATCCGGCTCTAACCCACCTTCCCAGCTTGTCTCCATCGCTCCCTTTTTTAACAAAAATAGCCTTCCTGCTATTCCTCACACATTACGTTCTATGTTCCCAGTACCTTCCTCATTTGTGCCTCTTAGAAGCCCTAGTTCTTTTCAAAGCTCACCTCCTACTTTAGGTACTTCCTGATCTCCCCAGTGCCCCATGCCCCATTACCCTTCCCCCAGAAATGTCACTGTTGAGATGCAGGAGAAAAGGCTAGAAGTGTCTGGGCTCATTAGGAAGCTGCAGGTCTTGTTTGCTGGGATGTGTGAACAGGGATCATCTACCAATATTCCCCAGCAAAGGACACTGGATCTGAGGTGATCAGAAGACAAAACAAGGTGCTGACCAGATACAAATCAGACATGGGTGGACAAGGGACATGCTAGGGCCCAAATAGCAGCCATATGCTCAGTGAAAAGCCTAGCATCCAATCTGTAACACTGAAGTGGTGCCCTGGGAAACTCAGATCCCCCTTTACTCAGCTTCTCATTTCACTTCCTGTTTCTCCTATGACCAGTGGGTATAGGAGTATTGGAGGAAAAAAGATATTTGTTCCTTTGACTACAGCCGTTACATACAGCCTCCATTTGGAATATTTATTCTTATTAATCTTCACTTGTATTTCTATGTGACTTATACCAGCTATTAATCTAAATGGGTACTCACCATGATTTTCCCCCGCAAAATAAAAGTGGTTTGAGATTTGAGAGGACAAGCTAACACAAAGGGGAAGTGATTTGCCCCAGTAGGACTTGTGTTGGGGGGGGGTAGAGAGAGGAAGAGAGGGAAAGAGAGAGAGAGAGAGAGAGAGAGAGAGAGAGAGAGAGAGAGCGCTTCAGAAAATTTAGTAATAAAGCCATGTAGTAGGATTTGAGATGAAGCATATGAGGTGATAAGCTTTTAGAGTGTATCCCATGGAATGTGAGAGGGACCCTGGGTTTTCTAGGGACCCATGCTTAGCACTGAAGGACTTGATGCTTTGGACGAACAAAGGAATACTTTGGACCTGTGTTGGCAGGAGAGGAAGGAGAATACATCAAAAGAGGATTGGATACTAAGTCAGGAAGACTTGCTCCCTCAGTAGACTTTAGATGCAGAGATAATTTTCACTCTTGTTCTCTTTTTCCTTTCTTTAGAACATGTCGTGGGGAGCTCTCTCTCTCTCATGAATGAGTAAAGGGGTTCCTATCTCTCCTGGCATTCATGGCAGCTGCTTGCGCACAGTAACAAGAGTATATGCTAATCTAGGTGGCCCTAAGTTGGGATAGCCCCTGGCTACCTCTTCTTTGTATTTCTTTCCTTGAACATCATTGATCAAATAGGAATATTTAGATGGGCTTTTCCAGTCTGGGAGACAACCTATGGTAGAGGAGAAAAGAACCAGGACTGAAAAAAAGAGGCTTAACTATATTTAGAGGCTAGACTCCCCCAGAACGGAACCCAGTATCTATGCATAGTCAGACATTCTTAGTGGGAGAGGATATTCCAGCCCCATAGGACAAAGCTGATTTGTTGTTATTCCCAGGTTATACCCAAGACTGCCTTTTCAAAATTGGAGAGACTTAACAAGGAGACAAGCTCATAAGTAAATGTGTGCAAGAGTGGAGAGGTTGTACATGTATGTACTTTGTTTCAACTGTGTACAACTGGCCCCCTAGCCTTACCCTGTGTTAAAGGACTTCTGGCATTACACACCCATGAAAGCTGCCTTTCTTGCAGGGACTTCCTGTAGTACATGTGGGAACCTGTTGTGGATTCGATGGGGTGATTCCAATCAAACACAAGTGCTTAGTCCCTTTTTGGAAGTCCCACATAGCGTTAGAGCTCATCTGAATTGGCTCGATGTGGGTGGGAGCTAGCCTGCTTTTTTTTTAGAGAGATCCAATGGAGACACAAGATGCTCTATGGGTGGCAGAGATCTGCTGAAGATGTTTGATCTCAGATGCCACCTGGATTGTCCTATGCATTGTCAGAGACCCACTGGGGTCACTGTACTGCAGTGACTCATTTAGGGGCATTTTTATCTAGGAAAGTTTGGTTTCTCACCTGAATGCTGGAGAATAATTTCCAGTTAACCCGAAGTTTCCGAGAGCTTTGGGAAGAACTCCATATCCTATGGGAGTTCATTTGAGACTAGACTTTCCCTCTGAGAAGGTAAATCTTTTTCTTGTTTTTGTCATTTGCTTTATTGTCATTTTCTTTTTTTTTGTTACAAATTGTTTTGGGTTGGAACAAGACGTTTCAAACACCAGTAATGTAGTAACCTATGAAAACTTTGTAAAATATAGTTTGTTGAATTTGTAGAATTTTGTATTTTGGCATAAAGGCTCACCAATTAGAATAGTTTTGGGACCCCGACAAAAAACTGTCCATTTTGGGACTGAATGGACAGCCAGGACTCATTCCATGTGATCTCTGTGGAGACTCAGAGGATGGGGGGGGGGGGGGAGAAAGACATTCAAAACCTCTACAGATCCTCAGATAATTATGCACAATTGGAACTACGGACAAATGTGCCCTAAATACCCCAGCTGGTTTGATGAGGACAGCACGTATTTAATAGAGGGAGGATGTAACAGGGGTGATTCTATGGAGTGGGCATGTACTTTGGCTCTATAGGGATGGACATGAGCCTTTGCTCTTTCCATAGCACATGTACCCTTGCCTTTTGCTAAAGGACACCTGAGAGGTGTAAATTCCTGATTGGCCTCAGGGACTAGGGTTGCATCAAAGGTGACAAAGCCAAGGACAGCTTCCTGACTTCCAAGTAAGAAGCTTGTCAGAGGAGCTCGAAGAGAAATGGATGTGCCACTCTTACTTCTACCCTTTGGGAATCTGTCAGTCTCTCCCTTGAGCTTCCGGTCATTGGGAGAAGCCCCCACCAGCCACCTAATAGCAATGGCAATGAAAACCCGCAGCTCCCAATATGGCGGCAAGAACATGTGCTTACTTCGGTGAGTCTGAGATCTGGTTGCCTTATTCTGTCTTTCTGTTTCTTCCCTGACTACAGGTCTGTGACTAGCAATCGCTATCCTGAGAGATGGCCATTTCTAGACGTGGCAGCTGGAGGTTCAGATCTCATATACACTGTTTCTCAGAGGAGAAGATGGCCACCATTAAGATCGGCTAGAACCTGAAAGAACCATAGAGCCACGACTGACTTACTGCTTTCTACCCCCTTAGAATACAACTTATTGGTTGCTATTTGTACCTTTCATTGTATTCCTAGAGCTTAGCACAGTGTCTCCAAAGATAGTAGGCAATTGATAAATGATATTGTTAACTGACTGACTGCCAGGCATTGTGCTAGAGCCACAACTGTCCCTGTCCTCAAGGAGCTTCTATTCTATTTGACAAATACATTCAGAGATAGTCAGTCTGGGACTTGACTTAACTTGACCACCTGAAATACTTTAAATATAAACCACACAACTGAAAATATGTAGAATGTGCCTGGCCTCTAGAAATGAAGGTAGGGGAAGGGGAAGGCATGGAAGGACTGGAGGTGATGTGAGTTCAGGTTTTTCTGTAGGACTTCCAGAAAGTTAGGTCATACCTGTTATTGTTTATAATGTTCATAAGAGATAGTCAAGTCTTGGGGAATTCAATAATTTCTCTTTCACCTCTAAGACCCTGGCCTGAGTGGGTGAAGGGGTCAACCAGGGAGGACCAGGGATTATGTAGACTGAGGGCCTTGCATATCAAATCTCCTGGATCTTATTCCTTATGCTGTCCTTTCTGGGGCTCCTTCCTCCAGCAGTAAAGTAAGCATCCTATAGACTTTGCTTTGGGAAAAACAGTGGCATAATTAGGATTCATACTCAGGAAGCTAAATTCCCCAGGGCAGCAACTTGATCCCTGAGTCTTCCCTGATCCTTTTTAACATATGGTTTACCCAGTGCTTATGGTTCTAGCAACCCCTCTGAAGGGCTTTGAGAAGAAACAAAAAAGCATAAGCTGGAGCAGGGAACCAAAAGATGTCCTTTCTTCTCAGCCACAACCACAGACTGAAAATGCCCAAGTTTGATGGATAATCTGCCAGGCAAATAAGTGAAATGGTCTTACCCCTGGATTTATGCATCACCAGGTATCTAGGAAAAGACTGTTCTTCATCCGCCTTCTTGAGTCAAGGGGCTTCTTTGGCCTTAACAATTTCTGCCCCCTCTCCAATCCATTTTGTTCAGCCTAATCTTACTTCAATGCTACTTTATCACATCACTTCAAAGCTTAAAGCCTTTCAGTGGCTCCCCATTTCTAACTTCAGCAATTTTACACTCTTCAGCCTGGCATTCAGGCCTCTTTACAATGTCTCATCCTGCCTCAAATACCCAAATGGATCTATGATCTCATCCATTTGGATGTCACCTTCAGTGCTGTAAATCACAAGACACTCCATGCCTGTCTATTCTACATTCATCAAAGGACGTTCATTCAATGTGCCAGAAGCTTTCTTTGCTTTCCTCCTGCTATCCCAAGGGTACCAAGGGAGCACTCCAAATATCCGTCTGATATTTCCCACTCTCATATGACCAGCCCATCTTCTCTTTTCAGTCATGTATTTGGTTCATGATAGCCAATATTCCCATTCTTTGAAGTCCTAACCCTAACCCTTCCCAGCTTGGGGTGAGTGGTTCAGATTGCTCAAGAAAGCCAACTATTAAATTTTCAGTGTGAGCAGGCTTGACTTATTGATTTATTGTCTTTTCCTTTCTTTTGTATCCCCAGAACTTAGCACCATGCCTGGCACATGGTAACTACTTGATAAGTGTTTATTGAATACTGAATGGGTGAATGAAAGCAATAGAGAAAATGTTAGTAATGCAGATTAAACTTAAAAGTGTATAATTTTCCCCTAGAACTAGTTGTTAAACATTTATGGGCATACCACAACACCCTTCTTCTATTCACTGTGTGTAGCTCTGTCGTCTTCCATATGATACTCATATTCAAATCTCCATTGATCTGTGTGATACTCATTTTCAATCCATGTTCTAGAACCAAAAGACTATTGATATTGAAAAAGCTGGGTCTTTGTTTCTGAGAAAAATCTTGTATCAGTAAAGATACTTTGAAATTTCCTGAAGACAATCTAGCCTGCTTTCCTACTTCCTTTTTAGTTATGGGTCCAAATTCATTTTCCTGTCCATCACAGATAGATATATTGATAGATGCGCTCTACAGGCTGTCAATTCAAATTTGTGTTATGTTCTAGGGAATAAGAAATTTTTGTCCACTTAGTTTTTCCTGTATGGATAGTTAAGCCAGGTGCTTTTAAGTGGTTGAACGATACCGAAGGATCAATTCTCGGGGTATCTAAAGAATGGGGATATAGCAGAGGTGTGAAAAAAACCCCTCAGGTTTTACTTATGCTTTTTTTTTAAAGCAATTGGGGTTAATTGCTCAAGGTTACACACACAGCCAGTCATTTCTGGGTGTGGTGCTGAGTATCTGAGCCCGGATTTGATCCTCAGGTCATCCCGACTCTGGAGCCAGTGCTTTTACTTGCTGAACCACCTGGCCATCCCTATGCTTTTTTTTTTAAATGACCAAGGGAACATCAGCAACTAACATCAGATACTAACCTATCTGCCTACATTCTTACCTACAGAAATTTTTTAAGGAATTATTAATACATATATAAAATACCTCCTCAAGGAGAATATTAGCAGGGAAAAGACAGGTTTTTGCAAGTGATATTCCACAAAGGAACACATTTTTACCACTCCACAACTGACTGAAACTTGTAAAGAAGATAAGATTGCACTGTGCTAATCTTTAGCTGGTTGGGAAAAAGCATTTGATTTGCTTGAGCAAAACATAGCCTTATAGACTTTCTTCCAACAAGGTATATCCTATTCCTACATAAAAATCATTCAAGATTCTCTGACAGAGATGACCTTGTTCAACAATCCTCTGAGCATAAATGTGGCACAGACCAGGGACATTTATGTACAAATACACACATATACACATATATTAACAAAAGGCATTCACCAGTGTTATGGAAAAGAACCAGCAGCACAGAGTCCAAGCCAAAGAGGGAATCCCTATGGATAGTAAGGTCTCTGAGACGCCTATTTGAGATAACTTCACTCAGGTTGCATCACGCTCCTTGACAATGCAAAGCCTCCTGGAACAGATCTGCAACTATTCAAAAGAATTTGGCAACCCACCTGCCTATATAACCTTATGTCCCAAATTGGAGTCATGCTGCAAAGTCTTTTCTCCCTCAATGTGCTAATGCTTTTTCTTCTACCTGTTATGCTCTCCCTCCCATTCTACCTGTCCAAGCTTATTCATTCTCAATTCTAGTCAAATGCCTTCTCTTGAAAGCCTTCCTTGATCACTTCAGCCAGATATGATCTTTTATCTCTGAATTCCCAAGATCCCTTGTACAGGACTTAATAAATTCCACCTTGTATTGTCGTAATTGGCATACATTTGAACTCTTGTTGTCTCCTAGACTATAAGCTCCTTGAGGACAGGGACTAGGTCTCATTCATCCTAGATCATGCCCCAAAGCACCTAGTACAGGGTCTTGCATATAAATAATTTAATAAATATTTGCTGGATTACTTTACTGCCCCCACACAAAGCACATTCATTCTAACCTCCAAGAATTCACTCATGCAATTGCCCTTGTCCTGGAATACCCTCCCTCTCTGAACCATATCCAGCTGAAATCCCATCTCTTCTAGGATGCTTTCCCAAACTATTCTGGCTTCCCTTGATTTCCCTGTCCTCCAAATTCCTAGAGCATTTGCTATCCATACCACACAATCCAAATACTTAATTATTCATCATCTCGTGTCGTTTGCTTTTGGTTTATATGTTCTTGTTTTGTCCCTCTAACCACTCTATGAAATCCCTAGAGGAAAGGACCTGAGAAATATTTCCTCTGTTATCCTTATGTCATCCCCTACTCCACAATGTCCTCCCTTCATCAAGATGAGGCTCAATATAGACTTGTCAAGTGATTGAATTTTTGAGGCATGGAGCAGGGGTTGGGAACCTTCGGCTTAGAGGCCAAAGTGTGGGAGGACCTAGAGGGCCATGTATGGCATCAGAGCCGAAGCTGTAGGTTCCCCACTCCCAGCCTAGAGGAACTATTTCATCTAACTAGTGGCTCCCTGATCCATTCCCTCACTGACTAAAGTTACCCATTTATGACTTAGATCTTGGACTTCAGAGAGCCCAGGAACTACTTCCTGAAAGCTAATTGTGCCCCCCATTAAGTCCTAATACCCATAATCAACTACCCTACCTAGAGATTCCAAGTAGCATGAAAAAGAGAGATCAATTAATCAATAAACATTTATTAAGCATTCTTATTATGTGCTAACTACTGTGGTAATTACGGGGGCTACAAAGTGAAGAATGAAATAGACCTTATCTTCAAGAAGCTTATACTCTAACGAGGAAGATGACCTGTACATGTCAATATATACATAACATATAAAAAAATGAACTAAAAGCATTTTGGGGGAGGAGGCACACTAGTAGCTGGGGGGGGGGAATCTGGGAAAGAAAAATTTCACTTAGAAAATAACAAAGTGAATTACAAAGGAAACTAGGGAATAACGTAAAGAAGGAGGGGCAGTTAGGTGGTGCCATAGTGCACAGAGTGGACTGGAGTCAGAAAGATCCATCTTCTTGAGTCCAAATGTGACCCCAGACACTTACTACCTGGGCAAGTCACTTAACCCTGTTTGCCTCAGTTCCTCATCTCTAAAATGAACGGAAGAAGGAAATGGCAAACCACTTCAATACCTCTTCCAAGAAATGGGATCATTAGGAGTCAGATGTGACTGAACAACAACAAATGGAAAGAAGAATGGGAGGTTGGGAAGGGATCAGGTTGTGAAAAGCTTCACGTGGCAGGTAGAGGAGTTTATATATGTGAACCTAATGGTAATGGGTAGACATTGGGGTTTATTGAGAAGAAGAGTGTTATGATCAGACCTGTGGATTTTTCTTTAACCAAATCACTTTGGTTGCTCTATGGAGGATTGATTGGAGCAGGAAGAGACTTGAGGTAGGGAGACCAAGTAGGAAGCTATTTCAACAGTCTAGGTGAGAGGTGATGAACTAAACTAGGGTGGTGGCTTTGTGAGTGGACAGTAATGGACATGTGCAAGTGATGGAGATATAGAAATGATAAGACTTGGCACCTAGGTAGGGTGAATGGGAGTAAGGGGATGAAATTTTGAACACAGAGGTTTTGAAACTGGGTAACTTGAAGGAATGCAATATCTTTGACAGCAACAGAGAAGTTGTTAGTTGGATATGGTTGGGAGAAGGAGGGCATTCCAGGAAGGGGGGAATTGCATGAGTACATTCTTAGGCATTAGAATGAGCATTCTTTGTATAGTGGGAAATAAAAATAATTAGTTAATCATTCACAGCACAAATATTTATTAAATGACATATTCAAGAACCTGTCCTAGGTGCTGTGGGGCACAATGCAAGAATGAATAAGACCTAGTTCCTGTCCTCAAGGAGCTTATAGTCTAGACTATGAGAGATCAAAAAGAGAAGTTTGGAAGAGTGGTGGGTTTGGGAGGAAAGGTAATGAATTTTGTTTTGGACATGTTGAATCTGAGAGGTATATCCAATAAACAGTTGGTGACTTTAGGACTAGAGCTCAGGAAGAAAGACTAGTGCTGGTATATAGATCTGGGAGGCATCGGCATTAAGATGATAATTGAACAAACAAGTGCTGACAGCAAGTGAGAAAGTATAAAGAGAAAAAGGAAAGTAGAGCTTTGGATTCCAGTCCCAGTTAGTGGGCATGACATGGATGATGATTCAATAAAAGAGAGTAAGGAAATAAGGAGAATCAGGAGAAAGGAAGGTCATGAAACTCCAGAAAGAAGAAAGCATTAAGAAGGAGAAGGTAGTCAGTCAACAGCATTAAATGTTGCAGTGAAGTCAAGAACGATGAGGTTTGAGAAGAAGCCATTAGATTTGGCAAATAAGAGATCACTGCTAATTTGGAGAGAGCAATTTCAGTTGAATGATGAGGTCAGAAGTCAGATTTCAGGAAATTTAGAGGGAAGTAAGAGGAAGCGGAGATACCAGTTGTAGCTTCGATGTAGATATTGATTTTTTTCATGGATTTGGGGGGAGACTGAAGATTAGAGAGGGGGAATGATAGTGGAGAGCAAACTACTAGAGAGGACAAGAAGGATTTGAATCAATGATAGATGCAGAGGGATTGGCCTTGTGGAAAAGAAGGAATGCCTTTTGATTAGAATAAAGGAAAATGGTAGGAGATGATATCAAGGGCTTGTAAGGTGAGGAGGGAAGAAGGAACTTCCAATGAATGGTCTTAATTTTGTCAGTAAAGTAGGAGGTGAAGACCTCGATACAGTAAGAGAGAGCTACCATGGGAGGCTCCAGAGAAAAGGCGAAGTTGAGAGCAGCTCAGATGAGAGGTGGGATAGAAAACCAATTCGGGAGGTACGAAAGAATTGCCTCCCTTCAGTGAGGGACCAGCTGAAGATTAGAAAGTGCACATCTGTAGTGGATGTACATAAGGAGAGTATAAGAGCTTGACGGCGGGAGCCAAGTAGGGCTCGAGGTCTGGCAAGGTGTGTGTCCCAGAGGGCACGGGGTTCAAGAACAGAGCATGTTGGAAAGATGAGGGGTAGAAAGGAGCAGAGGGTAGCCTGAGCAGAGGAAATGGCCTGGGTCTGGAAACAAGGGCTGGACTTTTCTAAGACTAAAAATAGGCTTTGGAGGAGGAAGGTCTAGGAAGCAGTGGAGGGGAAGGAGACCGGGATCTGAGGAAGGAATGTTCAAAGCTCTTGATCATGGGAAGGAGAGAGAAGGGGGGAGGGGGGTACGAGCCTGAGGGGGGGGTAGAGGAGGAAAGCAGTGGGATGAGGGGCCGGCAGATGGTGCTGTTGGGGCATGGGCAGACCACCTGGCTGTCCCCAGGGAAATATGAAAGTGCGTTTCTTACAGCATCTAAGTCATGACTCTAACTTTCTCTCCTCTCCTCCTCTCTCTCCCTCTCTGTCTCTCCCTCTCTGTCTCTCTCCCTCTCTCTCTGTCTCTGTCTCTCTCTCTCCCCCTCTCCTCTCACCCCCTCCCTTCCCCCCTCACTCCCCCTCCCTCCTCTGTCTTCCTCCTCCCTCCCTCCTCCCTCCCTCTCTTCCCCTCCCCCACTCCTCTCTCGCCCTCCGTCTCGCGCGCTCTCTCTCTCCCTGGTAAAGCGGTGTCTCATTTCCACTGCCCGCACCCCCAGAGCAGGGTGCCCAGGGCACGGTCCTCAGCCTGTCAGTCTGACTGCGAGCCCGCCCCCCTCCACCCTCGGAGCTCCTCAGCCGCCCCAGGGGGAGCGCAGTGAGAGGTGGTCTCGGCTGCCACAGTTGGTGGCTGCTTTTTTTTTTTTTTTAGCGGAGGAAATCCTGCTGAAAGGAGAAGAGGAGGAGGAGGAGGAGGAGGAGGAGGAGGAGGAGGGGAGGGGAGGGGGAGGGGCGGGGGTAGAACTGTTGACGTTTCTTAAATGGATGGGAGACGGACGGGTCGCTTCCCTCGGAACACCCCCCGCTGCCCAGCCGGGCTTTGTGCCTCCTCGGTGCAGTAGGACGAGCCAGGGAGAGAGAGACAGACACACGGAGGGAGGAGAGGTAAGGAGGAGCGGAGGGGCTGGGGGCTGCGTGAGCGCGCGCGGGAAGTGGGGGGCACTCGTGCGTGTGCCGGGGCTGAGTGCGGCGTGCCCTGAGAGGCAGTGGGGTGGGTGTGTGCCGTTGGGGGGGGGCCAGTGTGGTGTGGGCGTGTGTGTAGTGTGTTGTGTGGCAGGGACCGCGCAGTGGGTGTGCTGTTGTGGGAGGAGTGTGGTGGTGGGTGTGTTGTAGGAGATGTGTGTGTGTGTTCAATCGAGAGGCTATCGGCACAGTGGGGG
>NW_027185791.1:14996988-15012866 GCF_028583685.1 Petaurus breviceps papuanus | reverse complement strand
GGGAGAGGGGGAGGGGCAGGAGATGGTGGCTGGGCCGACGCGCAGTGCGCAGGCTCCAGGCTGGCAGGAAGTGTCCTCCTCACCGGCCCAAGATGCCGGGGCTCTTCACCTCGCGGCTAGCGGTCCCTTCCCCCTCCCCCAGCCTCCGGCCGCGGGGCTCTCCAGCCTTTGGAGCCAGGGGTCGGAGGCCCCTGGAGGGCCAGGCTGCGCGCGGCCAGGCGGGCGAGTTCCGGGCGCTTCAGACGTCACGGGGCGGGAGAGGAACTCGGCTCGAGAAGCCTTTTCCCGAGTCGTGCGAAGCCCGAGCCCCTGCAGCCGCTCCCGGGATGGGCCCAGCCCACCAGGGCCTGGCCTCGGGCTGTTCCGACGGCTCTTCCCAGGGAGGTCCCTTCCCCCAGACCGGGTCCTGAGCCTTGGTCTGTGCTCTTGGGAGGGAAGGGAGAGCGAGGAAACAGACATGAAACAGACGTGAAACAGACATGAAATAGACTAGGCCGCGCGCTCGCGCCTGCCGGGCATCCAGAGCCCGCCGCGGGTTTGCAGCTGTCGCAGCTCCGAGCGGCTCCTGGGGCGGGAGGGGACACGGTAGGGGCGCGGCGGGGGCCCTGGCCCGAGCCCCGGACGCCTCTAACTGAGCCTGGGGGAAGAAGAGAAAGCCTTGATGTTTTGAATTAATATCCGTGTCTTTTGGAAGCCTCAGGAAGTGGAGGTGGGTGAGGGTGGGGAGAAGGAAGGAAAGCTAGAGGTCGGAGCTTTCCCTTTTATTTTCTACGACGTCGTTTGCATTTCTGCGGTAAAAATCAATAAAATATTCATGCGGAGCCCCGCCTGCGCGAGGCGCTCTGTTGGACCTGGGAGATGAATAGGACTCGCGCCGCCTGCCCTCAGCGCTCTTAGACTCTAGTAATGGAGATGAGGCGTCAGCACCAGAAAAGATAGGGAGCTATTCCAGGCCTGATCGGTCCGGGCTGAAAGGAAGGGCGAGACAGCCGCTGACAGCGGTGCGGACAAGCGGGGTGGGAAGGACTGCCAGCTTAGAGCAAGCACTTTCTTGGGCCTTTTTGGAAGATTCCCTCCTGACCTCTCACCTCCACAGCCGGAGCCCTTAAAGCCAAGGGAGCTTCGAATTCACAGTCCCTGGATACGGAAACACGCACCCCCCAAACAGCATCTGAAAGGAAGCCTTTCCGGTCCACGCCGTTGCACCTGATTCCTTAAGTGCCCTGTACGGAATCCACAGCGTCCTCCTTGGTTTCCCTTCTTTTCTACCAGCCCCTTGTAGAAATCTCAAAGGCCACATCTGTTTGCAATACATTTTCATTGCTGCTGGTGAGCTATTGGGACCTCTCTGACGTCATAGGAGAATTACTTCTTAAAATAATTTGGAGTATTATTCTTTTCAAGGAGGGAAATAATTAGGGGCCTATACCGGTGGTATTTGCTGCCTATTTTTACCCCTCTTCCTTCTTTGTCTTCATTCAGACTTGCAAGTTTCTGCGTGAACAAGTGCAGCCCCAGAGCAACCTCCTTCCCTTCTTGCTGCCTTTGGAGGGAGGATGACTGGATGACTGTGGGTGGGCTTTTCTGGCTGGAAAGGGTGGGACGATCTTCACAGAGAGGGGGGAGAAAAGGCCCATCATTCTGAACTCACTGGGCAGTTTCTGGGAATAGTCAGGATTACTGTTTGACTGATAGTCTGGAAATGCAGCACCCACAGGATGTAAGAGGATGGAGCATTTAATACCAGCATAATTTCACCTGCCGCAGGAAAAGATTGACTTAAAAATTATAGCAGCATCTAGAACCTAGATCGTAAGAGCATTCAGGAGATACGGGTTTCACAAGGTAGGGTCAAAGACAGGGCAGCTGAAAGTGGAGAGATGGGTTCTGGTAACCATGTAAGCTCCAAATAAGTCACTTCTCCCTTGTGCCTCAGTTTACTCCTCTGTAAATGGGGGTGGATTGTCAGGGGGAGGTGATATGCCAGATAATTTCTGGTCCAACTATAGCATTCTGTGATACTATCCTAGAATTTCAAAAGCACCATGATTGTGAAATAATTATGATGCCTGCTGATAAAGGACTTGGTTGTATTTGCTGATTCTTTTTTATACCTTCATTTTTTATTCAGAATGCCAATTTTTATTGAGTACCCATCAATGTGGGTATATCCTAAACTAGTACAGATTATAACCACTTCTCTGCCTCAGAGAACAGTTAGATGGGTTGTTTTTGGTGAGGAGTCTCTTTGAACTTGGGCTGGTCCTCCAACAACAGGCAGAGTCTACCGCCAGGCCTTTAACCAAAGCTTTTCCAACTTGAAGGAACCTGCTAGAGTTTGCAGAATCTTCTAGAACCCAGGACTACCTCCATACCACAAGTGAAACAAGAGTAGAATTTCGGTGGAGAATCCTGGAGTTTGCTCCCCTATGATTCAATGTTCATTAAAAAAGTACTTTTTAAAAAAATTATTGTGCTAGGCACTGGAAGAGATACAAAGCCTATAATTAAGTCCCTGCCCTCAAGGAACTTAGAATCTGGTTGAGAAGACAATACACACAGGAAACAGAACAATTAGAGATAAATTTATCATCATCTCGTAGGTCCTTAGAAGTCATTTAACTAGTCCCACTTCCCCATGTCCCCATTTTACAGACGAAAAAGCTTAGTTCTAGAGAGGTAAAGTGCCTACCCTCACCCAAAGAGTAAATAACTGATCTCGGCTTTGAGCCCAGGGCCTTCCGACTTTATACCCAACACTCTAACCACTGTGTTGTGCTGTGCTGGGGACTAAATTAAATTGTGGGGCGGAGACCCAATTCTACAGGAGTTCAAGGAAGGGAGAGTTCATGGTCAACTGGAAAGGATTGTCATGGAGGAGTTGGAAAACTCGAGGAGTTGATAGGGAAGAAGACCAAAGGACGTTCCGAGTTGGCCTTCAACAGAAGAGATCTTGGTCTTACTAGAAACAAGGGAAGACCTTGCAGAAATAGTGGGAGATGAGGTTGGAGAGGTGAGATAAGGCCAGGCTGATTATTTCTCTGGATTTAACCATACCCAATCAGGACTGTGTCATTCCCTGCTTCAAGAGAGGTTAAAATACAAACTCCTCTATTTGGCATTTAAAGCCTTTGACAATTCTCTTCCAGCCTGCCTTTTCAGGCTTATTACACATAACTTTCCTTCACATACTACCCACTCCAGTTAAACTGCCTGGCTTGCTCTTCTATCTCCCTGTGCCCTTTAACAATCTATCTATCCTTCATGCCAGAAACACTGTCCTTTCTCACCTCCATCTCTATCTCCTAGCTCCCTTCAAGGCTGAGCTCAGTCCTCCCTCCTTCAAGCAGCTTTTCCTGGTTCCCTCAGTTGGTAGCGCCTACTCTGAAGCCACCTTGTTTAGTTTTTTCTCTCTCCTATATTTACTTACCTCTGAACATGTTACATTCCTCTCTTACTGTCACCCTCCACCAGAAGAATGTAAGCCCTTTGAGGACAGTGGACTGTCTGTCTTTTGAATTTATGTCCTCAGCTCCTAGCAGATTGTAAGTGCTTAATAATAAAAATAAAAATAAACTTGTTGACCCATTGAATCTTAACACACACACAGATATTCTCATGTTCTTGTTGCGTACAGCCACAGCCACAGATTCTTCTTGTCTGATGGATTTATTAATATAAATTAGGCAACCTGGCAGATAACAAGAAGCAGGGAGACATAATAGTATTTCCAGGGGGAGATCAGTACTTTACATATTTAGCTCTATTCCCTCTAGAGTCTTTAACGTTTACCTGCATAATATCCTATGTAATAAGTAAGCAGTAGAAACCAGTGCCTCTGTTGGACAGAGAAGATTGAGGACTAGAGAAGGGGAAACTAAGGTTGCTTTGAGTCAATGAGAGATTCGTACAGTCGTTCATCAGAATTTTATTGGGCATTTATGACATACACAGTACTGTGCTGCATCCTTTAGGGAATATGAGGCATAAGGCAAGTCCCTGCCCTCTAGCAGCTTACAGCTTCATAGAGACGATGAGACATAGGCAAATAATTATGGTACAATCAGAGAGAGACAAAGTTCAGAGGGCAGATAAATCAGCTCTGGCTTGGGGGTTTTCTGATGGCATTTAAGCTGGCCTTTAAAGGCCAGGTAAGAATTGGAAATTTGGAAAAGAGGGAAAGTACAGCTTGGGCAGAGGGGAGCTAGAAGATCCCATGCCTATGTACCTCACCCATAGACAATTGCCTCCATATCCCCAGTGTACATAGTACCTAGGGGAAGCCTTTACAATTGATGTAAAAGTACTTGATTTAAAGATTCAAGGAATACTGGAGAATTCCCGAATGGGGGAGGGGGGGAGCGAGGCAGGACAAGGACAGGGAGACAAAAGGAGTAGCAGTAGAAAGGAAGCTTGGAGAATGCAGTATCATAGAAAGCAAGGGAAAAGAAGATTTTAGGAGGAGTGGTGGTCAGCTGTGTCAAAAACCACAGAAAAGTCAAGTAGCGTGAGAGCCAAGACTAGGCTACTGGACATGACGATTTGGAGAGCACCAATGACCTGGGTGGGAGCAGTATCTGGAGTAGTGGGGCAGAGGCTTGATGTCAAGAAATCAGAGAGGAAGTGGGTGATAAGGGAGCAAAGGCAGTAAGGGTAGAATGCTTTTAGAAAAGGGGATGACATTTTGAAAATAGGGCGGTAGATGGAGGGAAGATTCAGGACCCAGGACATTGACTCCTGGGCTAGTCCTTTATCTCTTCTGACCCTTTAGAGCACTAGATGAGGCTCACATACGATTTCATTGCTACCTGGTCTTGGCTAGTCCCCGGGTCTAGGATGTCTCTAAAACAGTGGACTCTGGGGAAGAGATATAAGGGGGGAGGGAAAAAAGGAGATTGCTGGAAAGATATTGTCATTGTGGGAGAGTCAGGAAGGTCATTGAGCTCCTCCACCAGACATTTATGCCCTCCGTAATCTGTCTCCAACCTACCTTTCCAACTTGATCATCCACTCATCCTGTACAAGAGCCATCCATGTCAGCCAAATTGATTTTTATCACGTCTCCTAGACATGCCTTGAATATTCCTAACATTGCTTCTGCTCGCAGTTTTTTTTTTTTAAATCTAGAATGACTTTCACTCTCCTTTCTACCTAACTGAACTCTAGCCATCCTCCAGGCCCCAGATGTAGTCTCCCCTTCATCATGAAGCCTTCTCTGACAAGTCTGCAGTGATGGCCTTCAGATTCCTATAGTACTCTTTTATTTTTGACCCACTCATTTTGCATGCATCAAATCCTGCCTTAGTTACTTTCCCATGAATATTTTTCTTCCCCAAGGGGAAGATAATGGAATAAGCATTTGTGTACTGCCTGCTATGTGCCAGGCTTTGTGCTAAGCACTTTTCACGTACCTCATTTGATCCTCACCATCCTGAAAATTAAGTGCTATTTTTACCCCCATTTTATAGTTGAAGAAACTGAGGCAAATAGAGGTTAAGTAACTTGTCCAGTAACCTGTTAACACAGCTATATCTGAACTGGCGTCTTCTTGATTCCAGACCCAGCACTCTATATACTACATCGCCTGCCTGCCAACTAGTCTGTAAGTTTCTTGAAGACAGGGACTAGGTCTTACTCAATTTAGTTAAATATTTAATAAACATATTCCAGGCAATCCACTAGGCACTTTAAGCAGTACAAAGATGGATTTAATACAGTTCTTGCCATCAAATAACTTATAGTCTAGTAGGATAGTAATCAAGCAAGTGCACAAATGAACATAATAAAATTAAAAATATTGTGTGAGTCATAAGAAATGCAAACTTTTTATGAGGTCTGTTAGAGTGAAACAGACTAAATCTAGTTGGTGAGATCAGGAAAGATTTGAAGAAGAAAGTGTCATTTGCAATTAAATTTTGAAGATATAGATGGGGGAAGATATTCTAGACAGAAGGAACAGTACAAGCAAAGGTATGGGGGCAAGAGAACAATCAGATTGTGTTTAGGGAGCTTGTCCATTCTGCTAGAGTAGTGAAGACATAAGGAAGCAGTGAGAGCTAAGGTGGGAATGACAAGCTAGGACCAGATTGCAGAAGCTTTGAATACTAGACTAATAAGTTTGAACTATATTTGGAAGACAAGTCATTAGAAGGTTTTGAATATATGAGTGATATGATTTGTAAAAAACTAGTTGGAAATAGAGGAAGAGAAGAGTAAAAGATGACTTTGAAGTCTGAGCTTGAGTGACTGGCAAAATGGTGGTGACAGAAACAAGGCAGAAAGAAATGCTGGATTGAGAAGAAAGACGAGCTTTGAAATCCTTCCCAGTCTTTAAAATCTAACTCAAATCGTCCCTCTTCTCTCTAGTTTTCATTGATACCCCCAGGAGAAGATTATCTTTTCTTCCTCCAACCTTCTATAGCACTTTAAGCCTCTTTTCTGCTTTTAGACTATTCTATAATATTATTGTTATATATTTCCTGTATATGTAGCACCCCCTAATTCACACTGGCATTGGCAGTTTGGGTCCCCAGAGAAGTCATTACTAGTATTTCTAGAGTTGTAGGGGTAACCCTGATGGTCACTATTCTAACTTGTAGGTTATGAGCCCCCACTAGTGTGTTTCTGCTTAACAATCAGCCAGTAGATTCAATTCTTTAGCAAAGATATTTACTTAAATGCTATAACAAAAACAGTAGTTACAAGGAATACTCTCCCACAAATGCACAATTAGTCCATGAGCTGAGGAGTTGGTACAAACTTAAACTAAAGCATGCACATAGAGAACACATGTGGCCACAGCAGCTCCCAACTGTAGCACTGCAGGGTCTTCATGTGCTTTCTTTCTCTGGAGAATCTTCATGAAGTTTGCTATTGGTGGTAAGTTATACCATTGTTCAAGACTTGTTCATTATCAGACAATGGGCTGACTTCTCGCAGAGAGTGGTGTATCAAGTGGATAGTTCAGTTTGTGGCTGGGCTGGGTCAAATAGGCTGGCTGCTGCCAGAATGGGTCTAGTAGTTTGCTCTATTTTTGGGCATCTATTGCTGTTGCTGGATGGGCTGTGACAGGCAGATCACTCAGCTGCTGGGCTTTATGCAGGGTGTTCCATTTCTGCTGGTCAGGTCAATTCACAGGACTCCCTGAGCCTGTTCTTTGATGGGCAGTTACAGTCTTTCACTGCTGGCTCTGCTAGGTGGGACTGTGTTCTTTTCGGATGAAATGCTATTGTGCTCTTTCAGCTGGGGCAATGACCCTTAGCCTAGGGTTAGCAGAAGAATCTCCTTTTTTTTTTTTTGCTCCCTCAGAGCCTTAGCTATGGCAGGAGTGGGGAGAGATCTAGATTCTCCTGTTCAACAATGCTTCCTGGTTCAGAGTAAGTTCCCTCAGTAGTGGACTCCATATTTAAAGTCATCAGCCTAGATTTAGCCAGTAACACTTCCCATACTCCTTTAGGATTCTTATTCAGAAGAATGACTAGGGAGAAAGCACAAATTAATTTTGTGCCCCTTTAGGTAAGCTCATTGTCTTGCTGGTTTCTTCACATTCAACTAAGCTGTTTAAGCCTAGAAACCTTGCTAAGGTGTGGATTGTTCTTCATCTGAAAGGATTTTCCCTTTAAATTCCAGCTTTTCCTTTTTGTCCCTTTTGACTTTCAATTTTGCTAAGTCTCAACAATCTAATAAGTATTTTATTAAATGTCAACTATGTTCAAAGCACTGTGCCAAGTACTGGGGGGGGGGGGGGAATAAAAAAAAAAAAAAAAAAATCCACCCCACCAGAGAGATTATTTTTTATTTAAATGTTGAATGTTTTGTTATTTTTTATTTTTTTTTTTTTTTCCCTTTTAATTTTTATTTTTCTTATTTTTAAAAAATTTAATAATTTTTTTATTAAAGGGCAAATATGTTTAAAGAACTGTGCCAAGTGGGGGGGGGGGGGGGGAATACAAAGACAAAATAAAAAGTCCCTGCCCTCAAGGAGATTATATTCTACTTGAATGAGTAAAGTATATGTGTTTTTTTATCCTTTACTTCTTCCCCCTTTCCCCTTAGATTATAATCTCAATGAAGGTAGGCACTGGGGCTCTCCCAGTGTCTTGTTTATAGTAGTTGCTTGAATTAATTAATTATGTTTTGGACAGATTCATACTTCTTTGTATCCCCTGCAGCATCTAGTACAAGGTAAAGGTTGATTAAATATTCATTGATTGATTTTGTTGATTAGTTGATAGTTCCTAAGGGAAAAGTTCATTGGTGGAGAATCTTAGTTGTGTTGCATGGTGGTGGGAGACTTAATGGAGTCAAAGGAGGTAGATTGGGTTTGCTTACTGAGAAATTGGCTTGTAAAAAATAGATTTTAAAGGACAAAACTGTGTTTGAGTGAATCTCAACTCGTCTTCCACCAGTCAATATACACCTATTTGCTGAATCCTTACTGAATGCCACATTCTGTGCTGTGAGTGGAGGGGCAGGACTGGGGGATGGGAAGAGACGCAACAACTGTCCTTGAGGAAAATACAACCTGACATGAGTAACACATATGAAGCAATTAGAGAATAGTACATGGCAGTATGCAATTATGAGCGGGATTGTGTGACATAGATTCCAAGTGTCACCAGAGTTCAGGGAAGGGAATTCAGTGTGGGCTAGGTTAAGGAAAGCTTCACAGAGAGGTGACTTTATAGGAACCCTGTGCCTGAGGTAGGACACCATGTGAAATGTTTCCCTGGCTTTGTTTAAACACCAACTTATCCTATTTCTGCAGGGATGGAGAAGTGGCAGATAGTTTTCCAACAGAAGACCATTCAAAGGGGGGGCCCTTGCGAAATTTCAGATTGGAAGATGCTCTCTGGGGAAGGAAATTCTTAATGGGGCATGGATGATGTCAAACAAGACCTGAGTGACAGTGTTTTGAGTTCCCTCAGTTCCAGTTGTGAGTAGGTTTATTTCTGAAGTGCTACCCTAAATTCTGCATTGTGCTGATGGGTACCTTTCAGTATGTTTAATTGTTTCAGGGAGAATATAAGTGGCTGTTGAACAGCAATTCCTGGGGTTAAGAAAGGCTTAAATGAAGCTATAGAAGGATTCCACAAATTTATAGGAGTAGGTAAGGGATTAGGTGGCAGAATCAGGATTCAGTAAGATCCCAACTGGCTAGACTGATAGACTAAAACTAACAGAATGAAATTAATAGGAATGCATTTAAAGTCATGCACTTTAATTTTTAAAAATCAACTACATTATGCAAGTACAGGATGGGTGAAGCCTGAATTAACGGAAGTTCTAATGAAAAAGACCTCAGAATTTGAGAATTGAGCAAGCTCCATATGAATTAACATTGACTGATAAAAAGCTACTATAAATTTGGGCTTCATTAATAGAAGTAAAGCCTCTGAAATAAGAGAGGGAAGCGTCCTACTGCTTTCTGTAATGGTCAGAATAGTGTGTTCTTTTTTCCTGTGCCACATTATGGAAGAGACATTGACAAATTCAAACCCTCATTGAGGTCCTCAATACCTCTTGTCCGAATAAGAGCTCCCTAATTGGTCTCCATGCTTCCAATATCTTCAGTCTCCAATCCAGCATCCAATTGATACCAAAATGATCTTCCTAAAGAACAGATCCGATCATTTCATTTAACTTCCCTACTCAAGAATCGTTGGTGGCTCCTATTGCCTTTAGGATGAAATACAAATTCCCCTGTTTATCATTTAAGGTTCTTCACAGACTTACATAAACTGATGCAAAGTGAAATGAGCAGAACCAGGAGAACATTGTATACAGAAACAGCAGTATTGTACAATGATCAGCTGTGCATGACTTAGCTATTCTCAGCAATACAATAATCTGAAGGGCTTATAATGAAAAATGCAGATTGAAGCATATGTTTTTTTACTTTATTATTCTTGGGTCTGTGTTTTATGATATAGCTAATGTGGAAATATTTTGCATACCACACGTGCATAATCTATATCCAATTGTTTGGCTTCTCTGGGTGGAAAAGGGAAGGAAGGGAGGAAAATCTGGAACTAAATTTTTTTTTAATGATGATTAAAAAATTTGTGGCCAGGGGCAGCAAGGTGGCACAGTGAATAGAACACTGGCCCTGGAGTCAAGAGGACCTGAGTTCAAATCTGTCCTCAGACACTTAACACTTACTAGCTGTATGACCTTGGGCAAGTCACTTAACCCCGATTGCTCTGCCTTCCTCCCTCCAAAAAGGCAAAAAACATTGTGTTTATGTGTAATTGAGGAAAAATAAACAATATATGTATTTTTTAAAATGACTTGTCCACAGATAGCACTGATTCTAAAGAGGTGAATGACTCTTTAAAGAAAGTTAGAAATTACCATAAAAAAAAAGTTCTTCACAGTCTGCCTTTAACCTACCTCTCCAGACATACCATATTACTCCTCTTCATATATTTTGCCCCAACAAAATTGTCTGCTTGTTCTCTGAACTGGCCGTCCTATTTCCTATTCATTTATACATTTGCAAAGGTTCAGGTCCATACTTGGAATGCACTGCCTCGTCATCTCCCCTTCCTAGAATTCTTAGGCATCCTTCACCTTCTGATCCCTCTGATTCTTCCTGCTTTGAAATTATCCCGTACTTCCTTCTCTGTAGTGTATCATTCCCCTTCATTCCCCCACTCCCAGAATCTAAGTTCCTTGAGCACAGGTTCTCTTTTGCTTTGTCTTTGTATCCCTGATACCTCGTATAATACCTGGAACACAGTAGGTGTAATAAATGCTTGCGTATTTGAATTACAAAAGAAGACACCTAGGATAATGAGAGACCACTGAAAGAACTAGGGCTACTTAGTCTGAAGAAGGGAAGACTTGGGAAGGGAGCCTGTCGTGCTGCATGTAAAGGATATGTTTAGGGGCCATTGATGAGGGGGTAGATATTCTGTGTAGCTCCAAAGGACTAGGACTAATGAATGGACATGGAAGGGAGGCAACTTTTTTCCTCGAGATAAAGAACTTTCTAACAATTAGAGCTGTCCAACAGTTGAGTGAGTTGCCCTTTAAAATAATGAGTTCTCCATCACTGGAAATGTTCAAGCAGAAGTTAGATGAGCACACGTCAGAGATGTCATAGGAGCCATTGCAGCATGAGATAGGAAGTCTGACTAGATGATCTCTTCCGTCTCAAAGACTCTGTCCTTTTCTGAATGGTCACTGAATCAAGGGAGGATTCCTGCAGGCGACTGTTTTGTGACTGGGATGAGAAGAGTGTCAGCAGTTAGGAAGTAGGAGGCTGGGTTAAAGTCACCAGTGGCACCAAAGAGTATACAGAATAAAGGCAGAGAGGAGGGGGAGTAAGGGCTTGAACGGACCCTTACCTGACTGGGGATCCTATGAATTAGGGGACATAAGAGAGATTAAAATCATGTAGCCTTGGAAAGAATGACTGTTAATGCATCCAGGATTGGCCATTTTGGAAACTCACCCTTCCTAGTCATGCATGAAATATGGTAAAATAGAAAGAACATTGGACTTAGGAGTCAGAAGATCTGGGTTCAAATCCTAGTAAAGTATGAGAAAGAGAAATCGCTCACTTCCCTGGGTCTCATTTCCCTTTTCTGTAAAATGGTGATAATATTTGCACTAACCTCATTGGCTTTGTTGTGAGGATCAAATGAGGCAATGTATGAACATGCTTTGTAAATACCAAGTGTTTATAATATAATCTATGGTACACATTTTATTTCTTTATTAAGTATTAATTATGTGTTAATATTATATATTATATTAATATATAACATGTAATATAAGCCATCATTGCTATAATAGAAATGATTTTATTATAGTAACTAGGATTATGTATATATATCTGATTATAGAAAGAGGCCTCCAGGGAAGGGGCAAGCAAAAAAGAATTAACCAAATTCTGTTGGTCACTCCTAGGAAACTACAAGAAGTTCCCTCTGTGCTGTGTTCTAGTCCAAAGTGAAGAGCGTTGGACTGCATAGCATAGCGGGCCTTGTGGTCGTTAGTCCTGCACCTGGGATTTCAGAAGGAAAGAGGAGTCCATTTGATACAAGCCCTGTGACTGACATAGCATTGATGAGAATGTCACCCATGATCCTTAGCCCTAGACAGGAGTCCAACTCTATTTCCTTTGGTTCTTGGCCTGTGTAAATAAGCAGGAAGGAGAAAGGTAGGGCCTAGGAAGAGGGAAAGCATTTTTTTTCCATAGAAGGAGGGGTCTAGAGATGAATCAGTTTATTATCTCTTTGAGATGAGCACAGAAAAATCTATACTGAAGGCATGAAATAGCAATAAAAATGGAATTTTTGCCAAAGCAAAATTAATTGAGTGAATCTCACTCTTGAAGCCTAAGCTCTGAGCTAAGGCTTATGAGTGCAATATGAACAGGACTAGCCCCTTCCTGGCTTTGCTGTCCCAGGGGTGATGCCTGCCCCCTACCCCTGAACACAGGCTAATTAAGCAAAGACAAACAGGGGCTTTGAGGTAGTCACTTTAGTGGTGACCTCTACCCAGTGTCTTCATCTAGCTTAATTAAGGAGCTCTCAGTCTCAGCGTCCTACCTTTAGCATTCACCCAAACCAAGGAGACCTATAGCTGGAGGCAAAAGTCCTATGACAAGAAATAGTCACTTTGGATTCCCAGGGAAAACTAGGATTTATGAAAACTCTGTCCTTCTTCTATGTGAATTTCTATGACTACAAAGAGTTCCACGAAGACTCTAGGTTGCAATCTCAGAGATGGAAGGGACCCCAGAGGCCATCACTCCAGCCTGTGCTTCTGTAATACATCAACAAGAGACCATCCTCCAGGGGCGAAGATCCAACTACTTCCTAAGGCAGACCATTCCACGTTTGGACTGCTCAGCTTCTTAGTGAGGCTTTCCTTATATCAAGCATGAAAAATGGCTTCTTGCAACTTTTACCCACTGTTCCTAGCTCTGCCTCCGGGGCAGAACAGAATAGATCTAATCCGTCTTCCACAAGACAGACTTTCAGACACTTGAAGACAGCTATTTTGTCTGTGGGCCCCCGCCCCTCCCCCCAGTCTTCTCTTCTCCAGGTTACACAACTCCAGTTCTTGCTTTCAAACCTTGTACACAATGGTCTCCCATTTCTTTGTCATCTTGCTCTTCCTATTCTGGAGGAGCTCCAATTTGTCATGTCTTTCCTAAAATGTAGCACTCAGAAGTCAACCCAATACTTTAGATCTGGTCTGACTAAGGCAGCGTGAGTACAGGAAGATTATCACTTCTCAGTCTGGGCACAGTCAATGCTGCCTGGTAAAGAGTATCCATTCTCAAACATTTTATACTCAGGATCTCTTTACTCTCTTAAAAGTTATTGAGGACCCTAAATAAAGAACTTTTATTTTGTGGGTTACACCTGTTGATTTTTACTGCATTAGAAATAAAAAACAATCAGAAGAGGGTTGGCCTCATGGACCCCTGAAAAGGACCTCAGACCATACTTTAAGAGTGGCTAGTGCAGTGGACAGATAGCTGGCCGTAAAGTCAGAAAAACGATGTTCAAGTCCTGTCTTTGACACATATTGGCTGTATAAGCCTGTGCACATCACTGTTAAGTCTCTCTTGGTGTCCCAGGTAATTCTCTAAGACTATAAGGGGCAGACCAGGTGCCAGTTCTGCGTTGGTAGATGGTATTCCATCCTGGAGATTCCTTATGCCTGTGAAATCAGAAATCTGGACCCTCCCAAATCACATCAGCTTTTTGACTGCCACACCACACTGCTGTCAGTTTTTTTAATTGATCTTATCCTATGAACTTATATTTGTATTGCTAGTGTTAAGCACAGTGCCTGTCTCTTAGTAGGCACTTAATGCTTATTGACCAACCAAAATTGCCAAGTCTTTGTTTTTTATTTTATTTTCTTGCATGAACTGTTCTCTACCTAAACTTCTTTCCCATCTTGTACTTTTGCAGTTAATTTTTTTGAACCCAAGTGTAGGATTTTATTCCATCACATTTCTCGAGGAGGCATTCTGGTGTTGTGAAGTGGGGAAAAATGGATTTGGAGTCAGAAGACCTGGGTATGATTCCCAGTTTTGTCACTTACTATATATGTGTGACCTTGGGTCAGACACTTAACCTGAGGCAGATAGGTGTTAAAGTGGATAGAGCCTAGAGTCAGGAAGATACAAGTTCAAAGACAACCGTAGATATTTACTTGCTCTATGTTCCTGGGCAAGTTATATAACCTCTATGCCTCAATTTCCTCATCTGTAAAATGGGGATAATAATAGTGCCTACTTCCCAGAGTTGTTGTGAGGACCAAATGAGATAATATTTGTAAAGCACTTAGCCTAGAGCCTGTAGGTGCTTCATGAAAGCCTCTTTCTTTCCTCCCTTCCTTTCCCTTCAGCCTTCTCATCTACACAATGAAGGAGTAGATGACCTCTGAGGCCCCTTTCACTCTAAATCTGGGGTCCTAAATTCCATCTTATTAGATTCAGCCCATTGTTTGTGCCTATTGAATTCTTTCTGGATCTGACTCTGAGTCATTCCTTCTAGCTCTGAATCACTTGCAGATCTGATGAGCACGCCATCCAAGTCTTCATTCAAATCACTGATTTAAAAAACAAAGTACTGACTAGCACAGGACCAAGGACAGAACCTCGGGACTCCTCTCCCTCCAGGTTGATGAGTCTAGACTTTGAGCCAGTTCTTGATGCATTCAACTATACTGCCATCCAATTCACAGCTCTCCATCTTGTCTGATAGTGACATGAAACTCAGGCTTTGTCTTTGGTAGCTGTTTGTTGGTTTGTTCGCATGGAGAAAAGGGATCAGTGAGTCCTCCAGGTAGAGAATGAGGCATGGAATGCAGCGCCTTGTGATTATTTCTGAAAATTATTTAAATTCTAGTTTTAGCCCAGATTGGCTGCTAACCAGTCCTGATCCAGCCTAAGGAAAGTTTGGTTTGCAAATGGCGGTTGTTTACACCCTTACGTCCATCCATTGAGTACCCCTTCCTTTGGATGGTACCCTTGCAAAGTGGCCTTTTCTCTAGCTTCACCATCTATACTTTTCCCCCACCTCCTCCCACCCACTTCCACTACCACTCTCAACCCATGGTTAGACATGAGAGGTATTTGCTACAGACTGGTAGATGTGAGAGGGAGAAAATCCTACCTCCCCTGCCCTGGAACCTTCTACTTAATGGACAGCCAGCTCCTGCCAGTAGGGGAGAGGGAATCATCCTGAGCTTTCTGAGTCCAGAGGCAGAAAGATCAAATATAAAGTGAGAAGCTGGAAGGTGGGAGGTAGTATCCTGGGATAGTCCAAGGTGGGTGAGGGTAATGAATTCAGACATTTTCCTCTGTCCCCTTTGATGCCTGCCCTCTAATTTCAGGGTCCTAAATTCAAACCCGTACCACATGGCCCCATTTCAATCCCTTATCTTATACCAGCAGCGACAATCAGATTGCTGGGAAGGAAAAAACAATCTGCTTGATTGACAAACAACCCCCCCCCACCACCACCACCACATTTTTGCACAAAAGGAGGGAAGGGGAGGGAGCTGGCTAGCTTGCTGTTACTGCTGGAGCTGCTTCTGCTTCATCCCCTCTTCCCTAATTCTCAACCCCCTCCCCCATCTCTCTCCCTGGTGCTGACAGCACTTAATTCTACCAGCCAGACACCCTGTGTTCTGACTGGCTGAGTTCAATGTCAGGCACTCGGCAGCGAATGTCATTGTCAGCCCTGTTGTCTTTGCTACTACAAGGGCTGCAGTGAGCCCCTTAAGGAACATCAGAGACTGGTATTGAGGAATGCTTTGGGAAAATCTGTCGTCTTGGAATTACTGCCTTCTTCATGCCTGTTCCCTCCATTCTCCCCTTTCCTCTCCACTCCCTCCCCCTA
>NW_027185791.1:14994588-14996978 GCF_028583685.1 Petaurus breviceps papuanus | reverse complement strand
CTGAGAAAAAGGATGCGCGAGGACACAGTTGAGTGCCAAGTGGACGGGCTGAGAGCCTGGACCAGAGGTGGCCGCCCCCTCCCCCTCCCAGGAGAAAGACAATGGAAAAACCTCCTCCTTCCCTTGACCTCAGCACTCCCCAAAGAGGATGTCAGACCGGCAGCTAAGACCCTTGGCTTCTAGTTTCCCCCTTTTCATAACTGACCAGGCATGACCCTTCATTTCTTAGGGCCTCAATTGTTTCCACAGTGTCCTGGAACAGACAGACCACTGCCCCCAGAACAGAGCATTGCTGGGCTGCTTGGGGGGTTAGCTGAGTCTCTGGGATTGATCATTGCTCAAGGCTGCAGTGCCTGGATTCAAGAGTCTAAACAGAAGGGAAACCAGACCAGCTGAAAGGGGGAAACGATCTCAGTTGTGAAACTGAAGTCAGACATAGACATGAAGAAAGGAACCAGCGCTGATGAGCTTTTCAGCCTGACTCAGGTAGTGCCCTCACTCAGGGCCCTGAATAGTGATCACCACACTCACAGGTGACCTCTTCCTGTGGGCAGCTAGGCTGGTGGAGGGAAGGAGTGAAAGAATGGGAAGAGGGGCTATTGAAATGTCCTCAGGGAAGGAAAAAACTGGAATTCTGGAGGCTAAACAAGGCACCAGCCCACCCACCCCATGATTTCTATTAAGACACCATCCTCCTTCCATCCTAAAGCACCAGTGAAAAGCACTACTTCACCCCCAGAAGTCTGCAAGTGGTTCTCTGAGGTATGTTCATGAGGAGCAGTCAGGCCTGAGAGGCAGGCTGAAGATGCAGCCACATTCACCACATCTCCTCCCCCAAAGCCGTTTCCTTGTTCCAAGAGCTGGACTCTTATTTTCAGTATAGAAGAGAAGGAAATAATATCCTTTCTGAGCGTAACCTCCTTACTTCTTGCCCAAGCTTTTCCCTTGTGGATGACATTCATTCCCTTCCCTACTCCAATACTAGTTTCCACCCACCCCCAACTTTCTCTCTCCAATCCTATTCTCTTTACAGATATAACAATAATCCATTGGGCCCAAAGGATCTAGGGAACCCTTTCCCACTAAGAACTGCAAATTCTGGGCTCATTCAAACTGGGTTAAATCAAAAGGGAACCTGGATGCTAAAGAGAAGAGCTAGGTCCTTTCTTGTCTCTGGATCTTTATACCTCTACCGTCCTGGGCAAAATCATTTAATGCTCAAATCTAGGGTCTCCCCAAAACACAGCGGAAAGGTATTTAATGTACAATGCAGATTAGATATGGGCAGTGATGTGCAAGTAAATGTTTAATTGTGCTGAAAAATATTAGCTCTCCAGAAGAAAAAAATGTACCCATGACACACTTTTAAGTTTAATCTGCATTATTAACATTTCTCCCTCATTTTCACGAAATAATAAATCAAGTCCTGATTTGCAGTATTTGATGTGTTTCAAGGTGTACATGCCCACACTGAAGATTTAACCATCAGTGAGAGCTGAATCCAGCATGTGACTCGGTGCAGAACTATTTGTTTATTCCATGTACAAAAAAATGCTGAAAACGTGAAAAACTCATAAGCACTCATTGAGAAAGACTTAAAACCTCTCCCAGGAGGTTGGTGCTTAAATCATTAAACCACCAAACAGTAATTTCACCTTCATCTCAGCTCTGTATTATCTAAGCAGCTCCCTCAAGGTCTGTTTCTGCTGGCAAGTCAGGGAAAGCATGGCTTGGGCTCTTCTCTGGTCATCTTCTAGAAAGGGTATAATCATAGAAAATTACTGCTGTCAGTCAGCTCTGATGGAAGAACCCAGGAACTCCCACACTCCAGAGGGAGCCATTCTTGAAAAGTGAGTGTCTCATACTCACTGTTTGGTTGGTCACCTGTATTCAGAGAAAAAAAAAACACAAAGCAGAAGAGGCAGCCAGAGCATTGAGGTCCAGTTTCAAGGACGACCTAAACAATACATCTGCTCATTGTCGTGTTCAAGAAGCCTTCATATCTACTGGAGATATAGAGTAAGAGCCCCACCTTCCTCAGGAGAGGCCCAAGGAGAGCCTTACATAGTCCGCTAACTCCACAGTGAGAAGGAAAGACTGACAGAAGGCAGACCAACCCCTTTTGAGGTGTACCGAGTAGGCTTTTCTGGGCTTATTAGTCAACCCTCTTTGACTTTCTCTTTCATCATCACACCCCATTCCCCGATCAAGGAAACCAAAGGACTGTGGCAGTGAGATGATGCAGTGGGTAGAGCACTGGCTCTGGGGTCAGGAGGACTTGATTTCAAATCTGACCTCAGACACTAGCTGGAAGTCACTTAACCCTGACTGCCTCAAAAAAAAAGGAAGAAAGGAGGCAGGGAGGCAGGAAGGAAGGAGGAAAGAAGGAA
>NW_027185791.1:14973076-14994578 GCF_028583685.1 Petaurus breviceps papuanus | reverse complement strand
ATAAGGAAATTGTTTTATCATCCAAAAGGCAAGTTCTTCAGCAGTGAACCAGATTGCCATTGGAAGTGTTCAGGGAGATTTTGGTCAGCTCCATGCATGCTTCATTGGATGACTCCATGCACATGCTATATACACCAGAATTTTCATCCCCTGATTTCACCCAGAATTATCTGGGGTATTTGGCTCATTGATCCATATTCCCAGTTCTAGAATGTTTTCTGGGAATCTAAGAGGCTAGAGTATTGTTCTTTTAAATGCCTTACCATAAAATGTTTCCATGGAGCACACATGCAGTAGTCTTTAATGGTCTCCTGAATGCCACTTACAGTATCTAAGCAAAAGTCCATTCAGCATTGTTTTTCAGTTATTTTAGTCATGTCCAACTCTTCCTGATTCCATTTAGGGATTTTCTTAGCAAAGATACTGGAGTGGTTTGCCATTTCCTTCTCCCGCTCACTTTATAGATGAGGACACTGAGGCAAACAGGGTGAAGTGACTTATCCAGGGTCACACAGCTAGCAAGTATCTGAGGATGGGTTTGAACTCAGGAAGATGAATCTTCCTGCCTACAGGCCTGTTGCTGTATCCACTGTACCACCTAACTGCCTCCTGTTTGGCATAGCTCTTAGATAAATAGTCTTTTGCATGAGTCAGGCCTACCATTGCTAATGGGTCTAGAGTTTATAATCACCCAACCAAATACAAAATTATGCAAATTCAATAATCAACAAACATTTTACAAAGCTCATAATAAGTCACCACCTGCCTAGTTCTTATAGGGTCTGCCCCAAATCAAACAAGAAAAAAAAGTAAAATTAATATAAAAAAAACCAACCAAATCAAACTTTCCTTCTGAGAGTGAAAGTGTGGTGCCAAATGAGCTCTACCAGCATAGGTTAGGAAGAACCTTTGCTTGACTAAAAGTTGTCCCCTCTTCTGGTGAGAAGCTAAACTGTCCTAGATGAAAATTTTTTCCTGTGAGTTCTCACAACAAATAGGGCAACCCATACATTTCTTCCAGTTGATCCCATATCAACACACATAATAGTCCAAACGGTGGCCCCCAAAAAAATCCCTGTAGGGATCCCTGAAATTCTTAGGGCACTTAATTTTTCTCCAGTGGATTCCTACCAATGTGTAGGGCAATCCTCATGGAGGCCCAAACTCACCCAAAGGTAAGAAAAGCCAGCTTAGCTGAAAAATAAAGCATATTTAAGTGAGCCCTGGGCATGTGTGAAGAACTTAAAAAGGGATGAAACACTCAAGAATGATTGGAATCAGCATCTTGAGTTCTGGATGAGCTTCCTAAGGATAAACAGCTGTTAGGCCAAGGAGAGGCTGGGGCACCCTCTCCTGTTAAGACTCCCACTAAAATCCTAATTCTGGCATTATCTGGACTGGGTTCAGTCCTAGGGAGCCCAGGCTCTTTCGTGTTTTCTTGACCTCATTGTTGCGAAAAGGGTACTCTGTTCTGCACCCCAGGCCTGGAGACCTCATTCTGGGTCTGAGGGGCTGATTCCAATCAACCCCAAGTATTTCGTCACTTCTTGCGTGCCCTGTGCATGTTTAAGATTCCTCTGAATTTGTTTTTTTTGTGAGTTGAGCTTGTTTGTTCTATCCTCAGATGAGTTCAGATCTCCTTTTGGGGTGTCATAGATGTTGCAGTGGAGCCCTGGGAAGATTTTACCTAGACTTCTATCCGGATTGCCCTGTGCTTTGGCTGAGAATCCACAAGCCTTAGGTACTGCAGGGATCCATGGGAGAAATTTTCACCCAAAATAGTTTGGTTTCTCACCTAAGAGAATGAGGGGACCAACTTTCAGTTGACACCAAAGTTCCTAATGCCTGATGAGAGAACTCCACATGTTTAAAGAGTTCATTTGAGATTAGTCTTTCCTTCTGAGAGAGGAAGGTCATTTTTCCTTTTCTCTATTTAAAACATTTTGGCTAGTTGTTTGTTTTATGTCAATTTTTGTTTCGGGATTGGAACAGGCCCTTATAAATACTAGCTAGGCAATAACCCATGATCCACTTTGTAAATATCAGCCATGTGTTGAATTTGAGTAATTTGGGGGAAGATTATAATCTTCAGACCCCACTAGCTGTAGAAGGCCTGGCTGTTAATCATGGGGTTCTCTAGATTTGGTGCTGAAGGGGCTGCTGGGCTCTTTCCATGGGATTTCAGAGGCCAGCGAGTACTCGGCCACATGCCTTTGTTGAGACTCATTAGTGTAAGGCATTGGGGGGGTACAGAAAAGAATAATGTTTGAGACTTCTCAAGGCCCCAGATAACTTTTTAGAATTGAAGATATGGACAAACATATCAAATTCTTCCAGTTGATCCTCTGGTTATAGCAAATATTTAAAAGACAAGAGTGTAAGAGAAGTGGAGTGTCTGTCCATGGAGCTAAGCTGAGCTCTCATGGTCACTTTCAGGGACATGTGTTCTGCTCTGAAGGACTTTGAGATTCTTTGTTCTCTGTGACACCAGCAGAGCAGAGGTGGAAGCTTCAAAGAATACGGCCACTGAACCAGGAAGAGCTGCCCACTCAGTAGTCTTTAAAGGGAGAGGCAGCTTCTGTTCTTGCTCTCATCTTCCTCTCCTGAATGGGGAGTGTGGAATTCTCCAAGACTTCCCATGATGGGGAAGTAGAGAGGGGTGCCGAGGAGAGGGGAAGAAAAGCTTCTCTTCCTCAGAGGTGTGATGGCCGCTTAGACACGTGCTGTATAGGGGAGCTCAAGCATTGACATTGGCTTCCTGGCACCTGAGATACAGGTAAGGCTAACTGAGGGCCTCAGGAATTCCGGGGTCCTTAGTGAGAGCTAACTGGCAGAAGGACTTTTCTTCAACTACACCTTTTCATAGAGAAGATGGTCATTGACAGGAAAATGAATCTAAAACCTTAGCTCCCTGGATGCCCAGAAGGTTTGGGCCTTGGGGGAATTCTTTGTGTAGTACAGAACTGAGGTGAAGGGGTTCTGTTTAGCAGTTCCACAGAAGGCTTCATGTTTTGATGTTTAAATATTATGAGAGGAATGGGCTACACATGCTTTAAGTCTTTGTCAATGTGCTCTCATGAGTCCTTCGTGCTCCAAGCATTTCTTTTGTGTGAAAAAAAATAAAAACTGCCCCATACATGATTCACATTATCCACTGAGAAACTTTCTGATCCCTGTTGGGGGACACCTACACCTGGGCCATACCCAGGTTTTTAATGATTTCCCACATACACTCTGGGGGCCAAGTTGGGGGCATGAAGAGCCAGAACCAAAAAGAAAGAGCCAGAACCAAAAAGAAAGAGCCAAGTCTTTTAGAAGCCAGGCTTTCCAGAACTCAACCTGACCACATGAGCCAAAGCTCGGACCCTTTTGTGGGGAAAGATGTCCTCGGCTTTTTCAGACCCAGAGCCTGCTTGTTGTTATGCTAACAACATAGGGCACCATGTCAGACAAGTTTATCTGGGATACCAACCATAGTGTCAACAGAAAAAGAACTCTAGGGAAGCCCGTAGATAAAGAAGAAACCAAGAAAGGTTTAGTTGCCAAGCATATGAGGCTCCAAACCAGGCTCGGCACAACTCTTCCTGTCCCTATGGATTCTCTTTTTTTTTAAATGTACACAAAATATATATTATAAACTTAACATGAAAATTTCAATATATTTTAAAAACAGAAGTGAGCATTACACACAAGACCATGGGCCTTCATTTCCAGTTGTTTTTTTTAAAGTACTAAATTTTACATGATGGTATTCAAGCTACCCTGCTCACTTGTGGTCCCCTCCTGAAATTCCTTCTGCTCTTTTGGTTTTGTTTGCTTGTTTCAGCGTTCTTTTGGTTTATTTATTATTTATTTTTGAATCGCTATCACTACCTTCCAACTCCCCCTCTCCTCTAAGAGATGCCCTCCTTTATTTGTAACAAATAAATACAGGCAAGATTAACAAAGAAAAATAGACACTTTGGCCATGTTTGAGAATGTCTGTCTCATTGTATACCTCTAGTCCATCTTCTTTCTGCCAAGAACTGGGAAGCATGCTTCAAAAAATCGGTCTTCTGAAGTCATGATCTTAACTGATCAGAGACCTTAAGTAATTCTTAATTATTATTATTAACTTGATAAACATCAAGAAACGTGAGCATTTCCATATTCAAAGAAGGCCAGAAAAGGGATAGCAGAAAATATGAAATCTTAAAACAATTTCATACAGCTTGTTTAATTTTTGACTATACACACACTCATACATACACACACATACACAATACACATAAAACACACTCATACACACACAACTCATATACACACTCATACATACACTTATACTCACAATACACATAAAACACACTCATACACACATACACACTCATACACACACAACTCATACATACACACATACACAGTCATACTCACACAATACACATAAAACACACACTCATACACACACACTCACACACTCATACATACACACACACTCATATATACACACACACTCATATACAATACACAAAACACTCATACACACACGCACACAGACACACTCATACACACTCATACATACACACATACTCATACAAACACAACTCATACACACACACTCACACACACTCATACATACACACATACTCACACAATACACATAAACCACTCATACATACATACACTCATACAAACACACACTCATACATACACACACTCATACTCACATAAACACTCACTCATACACACTCATATACACACTCACACACACTCATGCATACACACTCACACACATAATACACATAAAACACTCACTCACACACACATTCATACATACACACATACATACACACACTTATACTCACACAATGCACATAAAACACACTCATACACACACACGCACACATACACACTCATACACACACTCACACACACTCATACACACTCACACACTTATACATACACACACTCATACCCACACACTACACATAAAACACACACATACACATATGCACACATACACACTCATACACACACTCATACATACACAAACTCATACTCACACAATATACATAAAACATTCATATACACACTCATACACACATATTCATACATACACACACTCATACTCACAATACACATAAAACACATACACAACTCACACACACACACTCATACACACATACATACACACATATTTAACATAACAGTTCTAACACTGCCCTGCTTACCTGATTGGTCCCTAAATGACTCCGAGGTCTTAAGTCTTTCTCACTCTGCATGCAATTGCATGTTCCTTCAGTCTGAGCTTTCCCGGGCTCACATGCGCCAGTCCCACAATTTCACCAGCTTCATGCACCCTGCTGTGCCTGTTCTCTCATTTGTTGTGCAGTTGTTTTTCAGTCATATCCAACTCTTTGTGACCCCATACAGGGTTTTTCTTGGCAAAGAAGTGAAATAGTTTGCCATTTCCTTCTCCAGCTCATTTTACAAGTGAGGAAACTGAGGCACACAGGATTAAGTCAATTGCTCAGGGTTCACACACTAGTAACTGTTTGAGGCTGAATTTGAACTTGGGTCTTTCTGACTCCTGGCCTAGCATTCTATCCATTTTCCTCTTTAGTCATGTTTGCTAATCCACTGAATGTGAAAGCCTCAGAGTTGTTTTCATTTGGATTTCTCTTATTTTCAATGATTTGGAGAATTTTTTTTCTTATGGTTGTTAGTCATTTGCAGTTCTTCTCTTGAAAATTAGCTATTCATATTACCTATTAATATCCTTTGACCTCTTGCCTATTGGGGAATGACTTTTGTTCTTATGTATTTGTATCAGTTCCCAATTTATCTCTACTATCAGAACTATATGAAAGAAACTCGCTGTAAAGAATTTTTTCCTGTTAACTGTTTCCCCTGTAATTCTAAGCACATTGATTTTTTTGTACAAAACCTTCAGTTTTATGGACAATCAAAATTGTCCATTTTATCTTTAATGATCATCTCTATTCATTGTGAAGTTAAGCATTCTCTCCCATCAGTAATTGAAACATGTTTCCTTTTCTTTTCCTCTAATTTTTTTTTTCGGATATGATATTTTATATTTAAGTCATGTATCCATTTGTTATGTGGTTTGAGATGTTGGTATGAACCTAATTTCTGTAAAACTATTCTCCAGTTTTCCCAGAAGCTTTGCCAAATAAGGAGTTTTTACCTCAATAGTTGGTGTCCCTGGGGGTTTTGAGCACTATGCTATTATGTTTGATTACTTCTGAGTCTTATTTATTTCATCAGTTTTACTGATCAGACTTTCTCTGTGTTTGTTTTAAACCAGTATCAAATAGTTTTTGATGATTATTACTTTTTAGTAGAGCTTGAGATCTGATACTATCTAGGCCCCTTCATTCTTACTTATTTTTATTATTTCTCTTGAAATTCTTGACCTTTTGTTCTTCCAAAAGAACATTATTATTATTTTCTTAATTCTATAAAGTGACCCCTTGGTAGTTTGGTATGCCACTAAATCAATAAATTAATTTAGGTAGTATTTTTTATTTGTATTATATTAACAGCCCATGAGAGCAAACAATTGATAACTTTCTAATTATTTGTCTTCCTTTGTTTCTGTGAAAAGAACTTTGTTATTCATCTTCATGTAAGTCCTAAGAGGGCCTTTATATGTGAACTCCCAGATATTCTGTACATTATTATATAGTTGGACTTTTTCTTCTCTTCTTGATGGGTTTCATTAGTAGAATTCTGATGATTGTATTTTTTGGGGGAGGGTGAGGCAATTGGGGTTAAGTGACTTGCCCAGAGTCACACAGCTAGTTAAGTGTCAAGTGACTGGTCAGAGGTCACAGCTGAACTCAGGTTCTCCTGACTTCAGGGCTGGTGCTCTATCCACTGCGACACCTAGTTGCCCCTCTGATAATTTTTTGTGGATTTATTTTATATCTTTCTACTTTACTGAAATTACTATTCCAATTAATTTTTCATTTGGCTCTTTAAGGTCCTCCAAATAAATCATCACCTGAAAATGATTTTTTCATTTCTTTTTTTGCCTGTTTTTCCTTCAATTTCTTTTTCTTATTTTATTGCAATAGCTAGCATTTCTAGAATGATATAAAATAATAGTAATGGCTATGTATATTTTTGTTGCATCCCTGATCTTCCTCAAAAGCTGCTAGTGTTTCTCTATTATAATGATAGCTCCTGGTTTTAGATAGGTACTGTTAATATGGTAAAGAGAGGTCTTGTTTATTCCTATGCTTTTTAGTGGTTTTCTTTGTGTGTGTGTGTCGGGGGGGGGGGAAGTATTTTTAGTTGGTAACATTCATTTCCATAAGATTTTGAGTTACAAATTTTCTCTCCACCTTTCACCTACCTACCATCCCAAAACAGTGATACTGCTGAATATCCCTTCTCCCAATCTGCTCTCTCCTATATCCTTCCCCAATTCCACTCCGACTTTCCAGTAGGGCAAGATGAATCTCCATACCCCAGTGCCTGTATATCTTATTTCCCAGTTGCATGTAAAAAAATTAATTTTTTTTAAACATTTGATTTTAAAACTTTGAATTCCAGATTCTTTCCCTTCTTCCCTCATCACCCAACCTTACAGGGAAGATAAGCAATTCAATATAAGTTGTACATGTGTAGTTATGCAAAACATTTCCATAGTGGATATATTGTGAAAAACTAACTATATTTCCCTCCATCCTATCCTGGTCCCCACTTGTTCTGTTTTCTGCTTTGACCCTGTCCCTTTTCATAAGTGTGTGCTTCTAACCACCTTCTCCCCCAATCTTCCCTCCCTTCTATCATCCCCCCTCTTATCCCCTTCCCCTCTACTTTCCTGTAGGGTAAGATACCCAATTTGGTATGTACGCTATTCCATCCTCAAGCCAAATTCAATGAGAGTAAGGTTGACCCATTCCCTTTTGCCTTCCTGTTCTTCCCCTGCATTGTAACAGTTTTCTCTTGCCTCTTTTATGTGAGGTAATTTACCCTATTCTATCTTTCCCTATCTCCTCTTATTATATTCCCCTCTCACCTCTTAATTTTATTTTTTAGATATTATCCCTTCCTATTCAATTGATCTTGTGTCCTCTGTCTATGTATACATGTACACATATATACACATACTCACATATATATTTATACACACATATACCCTCCTATATAAACATATATATGTATCTATACACACACACACACACACACACACACATATATATATATATACATTTACATTCCCTTCAACTCTCCTCATGCTGAAAAGTTTCATAAGTTATTATAATTACTGTTTTTCCATGTAGGAATGTAAATAGTTCAACTTTGATAAGTTCCTTATGATTTCTTTTCCCTGTTTACCTTCTTATGCTTCTCTTGCTTCTTGTGTTGGAATATCAAATTTTCTATTCAACTCTGTTTTTTTCAAGAATGCTTGAAAGTCCTCTATTCCACTGAATGACCATATTTTCCCCTGAAACATGATACTCAGTTTTGCTGTGTAGGTGATTCTTGGTTTTAATCCCAGCTCCTTTGACCTCTGGAATATAATATTCTAAGCCCTTCAATCCCTTAATATAGAAACTGCTAGATCTTGTGTTATCCTGATTGTGTTTCCACAATATTCAAATTGTTTCTTCTTGGCTGCTTGTATTATTTTCTCTTTGACCTGGGAACTCTGGAATTTGGCTATAATCCTAGGAATTTTCTTTTTGGGATCTTTTTTCAAGAAGCAATTTGTGAATTCTTTCAATTTCTCTTTTGCCCTCTTGTTCTAAAATATCAGGGCAATTTTCCTTGAGAATTTCTTGAAGGATGATTTCTAGGTTCTTTTTTTGATCATGGCTTTCAGATAGTCCAATAATTTTTAAATTATCTCTCCTGGACCTATTTTCTAGGTCAGTGGTTTTTCCAATGAGATATTTCACATTGCCTTCTATTTTTTCATTTGTTTGGATCTGTTTAATAGTATCTAGATTTTTCATAAAGTCATTAGCTTCCATTTGCTCCAATCTAATTCTGAAGGAATTATTCTCTTCAGTGAGCTTTTGAAATTCCTTTCCCATCTGGCAAATTTGGCTTTTTAAGGCATTCTTCCCCTCATTGGCTTTTTTGGCCTCTTTTGCCATTTGGGTTAGTCTATTTTTTAAGGTATTATTTTCTTCAGTCAGGTTGTTGACTCTCTTTTCATGATTTTCTTGCATCATTCTCATTTCTCTTCCCAATTTTCCCTCCACTTCTCTTACTTGATTTTCAAAATCCTTCTTGAGCTCCTCCATGGCCTATAACTAGTTCATATTTTTCTTGGAAGCTTTTGATGCAGGAGTTCTGACTTCATTGTCTTCCTCCCATTTCATGCTTTGATCCTTTTTGTCCCCAAAAAAGGAATCTAAGATTTGATTGCTGTGCTTGCTTTGCTTCCTCTATTTGCTCATGTTGCCAGTCAGTTACTTGACTTTTGAACTCTTTGCCACAGCTGCTGGTGATTCACTCTCCTGGGGTCTGCTTCAGCCGCTGCTGGTTGGGGCCGCCCTGAGGCTAGCAGCTCACAGAGCTCTGCACCCAGCGCTCTGAGATGGACCCTTATGGACCCTTCCTATTGGCCTGCCGGACTGTCTTTAGTGGGAGCTTTGTTTCTCTCTCTCACTGTGTGGGTTCTGTAGCTCTAAAATTTGTTTAGAGTCATATTTCACAGGTATTTGAGGCGGTTGTAGGGGGAGCTCACAGAATTTTCCTGCTTCTATGCCACCTTCTTGGCTCCACCCCAAGTTGTTTGCTTTTTAGTGTTTTTAACATAAATGGTTGTATTTTGTCAAAATCCTTTTCCATGTTAATTGATATCTTCTGATTTTTATTATTTGTGTTATTCTTTGTCCATTATGTTTATAGTTTTCCTAATGTTGAATTAATCCTGCATTCAAGATATTAGCCTAACTTGGATAGTTTTTCATCTTTTTAATATATTTCTATAGCTTCTTTGCTAATATTTTCATTCAATATATTGTATCAATGTGCATTAGAGATACTGGACTATAATTTTCTAGATATACTTTGTCTATCTCTGGTTTGAGTCTAAGGACCATATTTATGTCATAGAAGGAGTTTGTTTGGTAGGATCGTTTCTTTCTCTATTTTTGCAAGTAAATTTTGTTGATATCCAAGTAAATTTTCTTTGAATGTTAGATTTACAAATGAATTCTATTAATCTGGGCCTAGATCTTTTTTCTTTTATCTATGGTTTGTTCAATTTCTTTTTCTTAATTTGATTTATTTAAAATCTGTTTCTTGTTCTGTTGATCTGGGTATTATGTATGTATTTTATAAATATTTTCCCATTTCCTTGACATCACTAATTTTATTTTCAGGTAATTGGTCAAAATGTTTTTTTTAACTGTTTCTCTTATTATTTCTTTTCCATTTGTGAATTCTCATTTTCATGTTTTTGTTTTTTGAATTTTGATTTTCCTCTTTTTAATATAACTTGATAAGTTTGTCAGTTTTATTAGTTGGTTTTTTTTTTTAAACAATTCCTGGTTGTTGTTGTTGTTTTTTACAACAAATCAATGTTTTTTTTTTTTAATTTTCAATTGTCTCTATCTCTTCTTTGATATTTGAGAATTTCTAGTTTTATGTTCAGTTGGGATTGTTTGATTTGCTGCTTATCTAGATGTTTTTAGTTGCATATCTAATTCATTGATCTGTTCTTTCTCTTTCTGTTGATGAAAATATTTGGAGGTAGCAGTTACTGAGAGTAACTACTTCAGCTGAATCTCCAAAGTTTTGGTATCTTGTCTCACTGTTGGCATTTTATTTGATAAGATTATCTGTAGTTTCTGTGATTTGTTCTTTGACTTGTATGTTCTTTAGGATTATATTATTTAGATTTTGTTTGAATTCTTTCTTTAAATGCCTCTGTTCATCATAATTTTCATTGTGTGGTGGTTAGTAAAGAATGTATTACATTTCTGCATTTTATGCATTTTTTATGCTCTAACATATGCTCAGTTCTTATAAAGGTAAAATGCAGATCTGAAATATGTGTATACTCTTTTTAGTTCTCAGTCAGCAACCACCAGAAGTATATCATATCTAACTTTCATAAAATTCTATTAAGGTCGTTAACTTCTTATTTAATTTTTTTTTAGCTAGACTTGTTTAAGTCTGGAAAGGGCATGTTGAAATCACCATCATAGTTTTGTCTATTTTCTCCTTGTAGTTAAATTAACATTTCTTTTGAGTACTTAGATGCTATGCCATTTGGTGCATGTGTATTAAGTTGATATGATCCCATGATCTATAATACTTTTCCTTTTTTGTCTCTTTTAATCATGTTTGCTTTTACTGTTGCCTTGTCTGGGATCACGACTGCCACCCCTGCTTCTTTGGATTCACCTGAAGCATAATAAATTTTGTCCAGGCCATCATCTGAAATCATTGTGAATCTTTATATTTGACGTGGGTTTCTTGTAAGTGACACATGGTTGCAATCTTCTTTCTAGTCCATTCTACTGTGCCATCCTCTTTTATGGGTAAGTTCATCTCTGCACATTCATGATTATTGTTGTTAATGAGATTTCATGTCCTGTTATAGCATTTTCTCTCTTTTCTTCTACCTTCCTTTTAGAGAAAAAGGCTTGAGAAAGAGGGAATGGGAGCAACACTTATAATCTATCATTTGAATGACTGCATCCTTTTCCTCTTTCCTTTTCTTTAACCATTCCAAATCCCGTTAGCTAGTTCTTCTATTTTCTTTCTTATCTTTTAATCTCTCCTTTATGATTAACCCTCAGTAGCTGAAGTTTGCTATGCTTATGACTTTTCATTTCCTCTCCATTTTTACCATTCCATTATCATTGCCTTCCCTCTGTCCCTAGATTTTATACTCCTACCCTCAAAAAACCCTTCCTTGTAACAAGTTAGCATAGCCATGCACAACTGATCCACATACTGTCCATGTTCATATCTGTGTCTATACACATATATACATATATACACACACATTTATACCCATATCCATCTCTCTATACATACACACACACACACGCAAACACAATGACTGAAAGTCTCTACTTGAACGGAGCTTGCATTCTAATGGGTATAGTTTCAAATTGCTTTCCAGAATGACTAATTCACAGCTCCACCAATGAGTAAATTAGTGTCCGTCCTTCCACATCCCCTCAAACACTTTACACTTTTGTTTTTTAACATCATTACCAACATGGGGTGATATAGAAGCCCAGAATTGTTTTAATTTGTATTTCTCTTATAATTAATGATTAGAAGCATTTTTCATATGGTTGTTGGTAGGATATTTTTCTTCTCATGAGAACTGCCTTTTCATATCCTTTGAGCATTTTTATCCATTGGAGAATCACGCTTGTTCTTTTAAATTTGAATTATTCCCTATATATCTTGAATATCAGACTTTCATCAGAGAAACTTTGTTACAAATATTTTTCCCCTATTAACTATTACAGTTCTAATATTAGATGCATCAATCTTTTTGTGTGTGCAAAAGCTTTTAAATTTTGTTTTCAAAATTGTCCATTTTATTTCCTGTGGTCCTCTCTCTTATTATTTTTGGTCAAGAATCTTACCATACCAATAGCTATGAAAGGATCTCTTTCCATGCTCTTTTAATTTGTTTATACCCTTTAGGTCATATGTCCATTTGGAACTTATTGTGATCTATAATGTGAGATGTTGGTCTAAACCTAATTTCTGCTAGACAACTTTTCAGTTTTCTGGGCAGCCTTTGTCTAATGTCTTTGCAATTATGTTCATTTGGTTTGATGTTTTCTATTCTTAATCTGTCCCACTGATCTCTTCTATCTCTTCTATTTTTAACCTGAACCAAATAGTTTTAATGATGACTACTTTGTAGGACAGATTGAGATCTGTGGTTTCTAAATTCTCCCCTACATTTTTTTCTTTTGAAATTCTTGACCTTTTGTTCCTCCAGATGCATTTTGTTATTATTTCTTCCAGTCCTATAAAGTATCCTTTGGTAGATTGATTGATGTGGCATTGAATAAGTAAAGGTACTGTCATTTTTGTCATATTGGCATGACACAACCCTGAGAAATTAATGTCTCTCCAATTTTTAAATCTATATTTCTATAAGAACTGTTTGTAGTTGTAGTGTTACAATTACTATGAGCATCTTGGTAAGTGGACTCAGTTTATATTCTGTAGTTATTTTGAATGTAATTTATCTTTCTGTTTGTTCCTACTTGGCTTTTGTTTAAAAAAAAAACACTAATGTTTTTGGGGGGTTTGTGTTATATCTTGTTACTTTGTTGAAATTATTGTTTTAATTTTTAATCTCTAGGAATCCCTAAGTAAATAATTTTGTCATGCTTATTCTCTCAATATCATTTTCCTATTTTATTGCTATAGCTAGCATTTCTAGAACTATATCAAATCATAGTGGTGATAATAGGTATCCTTGTTTTACCCCTGATCTTATTGGAAAGGCCTCTCATGTTTCTGATGCATGTATATACATTTATACATATATTACATATAACCATATATTCTAAATGGCTATATGTAAAAGTTCAAAAGTCTAAGCAAGTTAAAAAAAAAGGATGGATAGAGATACATTTCACAGTTATGTTGTTGACCAAACAAGAGATAAAGAGGACCATAAGGAAATAAAATGGAGAATCTATACACATTATGTATATGTATATATAAACCATCTGATTAATTTTATATACTATAAATAATGTTAGTTCTTAGTTTTAGATAGATGCTATTAATTATAGTAAAGAAAGTTTAATTTTCTTAAAGTTTTAGTGTTGTTTTTGAAATATAAATCAATGTTGCATTTTGTCAAAAGCTTTTCCTGAAACCATTCATATAATCATGTGATTTTTAGTCTGTAATTTTCTTTTTCCTGCTTTGTCTCTTCTTTGTTTAGGTACCAAGATTATATTTGTATCTTAGGAATTTGATTGGATCCCTTCTTTTTCTGTTTTTGCATACAGTTTTTATAATATTGAACGTAATTGTTCTTTTAATGTTTGATAGAATTCACTGGTAAATCCATCTTATTCTTAGATTGTTCAGTTTTTTTTTCTGAGATTGGTTTACTTAAATTCTCGACGTCTTGTTCTGTTTATCTGAATACCACCCTATCCAAGAATGGAGGAGGACTGAATCTAGGACACCTTCAAAGCTAATCCTGACCCCTGCAGGATTCCCTGATCATTTATTGATTTGGTGCCCTTTTTAGGTCATTGCTGAAATATATATAGGAAACACAGGCTTTTCCACACCCCTTTATGCTTCCATCTTTAACCAGAACTCCTACATATATTTCAGAAATTCTCACCAGCTCTGGTTTTCTCAGCAAGAATGCTAGAAAGTCCTTCACTCTTAAAAAAAATCCATCTTTTCCCTGTAGGATTATACTTAGTTTTTCAGGATAAGTTATTGTAGTTACAAGTCTGTTTCTTTTGTCTTTTTGTATGTTCCAAGATGTCCTTTATAAATAATACTTTCAGCATAGTATTGCGTAATCCTTACTATGGTTCCTTGAAGCATTTCTCCTTTGACCTGGATAGGGTGGGTAAATCTAGGTCCTATCTCTACTGGAGTCTAGATGAAGGTCTAGATGGGGTAGCTGAGTCCTGGTCTACTTCCCTACCTTGTTCTATAACTCTGGCCTGAGACAGATAATATAGCCCCAGACTAGGCCTTGTCTTCATCCTCAATCCCTGGCCTCTTCTGCCTCTGTCTACAGATGGGCCCACATGGGCACCAACCTTGCCGTGGCCTCTTCTCCTTGCACTGTCATCTACTGGAAGTGGCTTTGTTCCTGGTGTGTCCCTAAAAGGCTCAAGCAGACAGCAGAGGTAGATGGCCTCTTGGAGGACTCTGAGGTATGCCAAGAACCTCACTCAGATCCCCTGGGAAAGGCCCTGACCCAAGATCATGCTGGTTTCAGGTTCCTTCTACCAGAAGATTGTATTGGCTTCAGGACTTTGGGAAGATGCGGGGGTTTGGGCTGCCAGAGCCCCTCAGCTCCTCAGCCCCTTTACGTAGTCATCCATTGGTGATTCCTTGTTCCTTACTATGACTTACACAGTCTAGTTTCTAAGATCCTGCTCGTTTTAGTTGCAGTGTAGTTGGCACCCCCACCCCTACTTTTGGCCCCCTAGGCACATTCCCCTACCAGACCATGTGAATCTTCTTGTTCTGTCCTAGAGTGAATAGAGGAGCTTATTAGTGTTTACCTTTGGTTTTATTGACATTTCACCTGGAACTCTTTTTCATCTTCACTTTGCACAATGCCTGACACATAGTAGGTGCTTAATAAATGTTGGCTGATTGTTCTCAAAGTTACTCAGAAACTTTCACACCACCATGCTTGCTGGAAATCTAGTCTCATCCTTTTTTTTTTTTTTTTTTTTTGCTTTTTGGAGGGCAATTGGGGTTAAGTGACTTGCCCAAAGTCATACAGCTAGTAAATGTGTCAGGTGTCTGAGGTAGGATTTGAACTCAGGTCCTCCTGAGTCGAGGGCCAGGTCTCTATTCACTGTACCACCTAGCTTCCCCCTCCTCCTTTCTTAAGTGAAGTGGGAGTGGGCAGTAGTTATTAACTACTGGGGGCCTTAGAAGGCCTTTTACCTGTCACTAGACAAAAGACATAAAGAAATTACACAAAACCCAAAGTTATTTATAGGGCTTAGTTTTACCTGAGGAAGCAAAAATCACCATCATTCTATCTAGTTGAGGGGACTGTCCCAAGCCTGAGGCTCCTTCCAATCTAGCCAGGCCCCATCCCTTAACTTGCTGGGTACTCAAAGCTCCCTCTCTGTTCCTCATCTATGCTCTAGCTGGTTCCTCTGAAATTCTGCTCAACAACTTTAATGGTGAATTGAAGAGATGAATAGGTTTAAGGACTCTGGAGAGCACCTTCCTCTTTATCACAGCTGGTGATTTAGGGTGGAAGTGTTAAACATCACTGGAGGGCTTTGTGCTGCCCACTTTACTCCAAGAAGGCAAGAACCGGATTGAAATGCAACAACAAATTAAAATAAAATTTAGATAATGTCAATCTGTGGTTTTCTAAGTCTATATGTGGCCTACAAAGATACTTAAGTATAGTTTAGTAGCCCCATTTCTATGAGTTTGATCTCATTGGTTTAGGGAAGAGGATCCTACTTGGGGATCTGCTCGGAACTTGGTGAGTTGGGGAAGAGTCACAGATCTGTTACAGGATTTTAGAGCAGCAGTGCATGTTGAAGATCATCTGGTCCAATTTCTTCATTTTACTAATGAGGAAACTGAGCCAGAGAGTAAGTGACTTAGCCAAGGTCATGCAAATTCTATTCTGATAGATCTAGGGTATGATTGAAGCTAAGTTTGGCTCCATAGGCTGTCAACACTCCTTCAGGATGGAAGACAGGCCGTGCTTCTCTCTGAGCCCTTCTGCCTCTCCTCAGTCTTGGCCCGGCCCCCCCCCCCCCTCCATTCTGCCTCACTCCCAACTTTCCTCCTCTGCTCTCCTGGAATCACAGAGCAGAGCTGAGCTGAGGCATAAAGGTCACTGGTAGGGGTGGGGCCCAAGGTCACACACACTTGAACATTCCAGCACTATAGTGAATGGGCAAGGAAACAGAGAGCCAACCAGAGGATGGGGAGGGAGGCAGCTGAGCTGCCTGATTCCACTGCTGTGATCAGTAGAGCCTTCTCTGTGTTCCTCATTTCTCCCCTGCCCAGCAAACTCCTTTCCACCCAAGAAAATGCCTCTGCTGATTGGCAGCAGTTTGGCCAGCCAGCTCTAGGGGAGCATTCCTACCTGGCCCTGGCCCTCTGCCCTTTGGACAGCTGCTTTGAACAGGTGACTGCAAATTTCAGCCACATCCCCCTCTCTCCCACCCACCCCAACCCAGAAGTATACCACTATTCTCTCTTCTCTCAGCTTCCCCTCAAGCCCACCCCACCCCTGCCCTGCTTCCCAGGTCCCAGCTGGCTGCTTTCCTGCCAAAGATCTCTCATCTTCACCAAATGCTCCCCAGGGGCACAAGGACCGCTGACCTCACCCAGCCCTTCCAGGAAGCATCCCCTAAATGACTCTAGGGAGAGAAGGGAGATGAGGGGGTGTTGTGTACTCAATGGCAGCCATCAAGTTGATGAAGGGATCTTGTCTGAAGGTGTTATCTCTTCCCACCAAGGGCAGAAGAAGAGAGAATAAATTATCATTAAAGGTGGAGGCACTTATGCTTGATATCAGAAGGAACTTCCTGACTGTATTACTCATGAAAGGTTGCAATGCATTACTAGGGAGAGATTTTGGGATTTCTTTTGAAATGTTCAAGAAAAAGGCTCATGATGGAAAATACTATCCCCATCCAGAGAAAGGAGTGGGGAGCCTGAATGCAGGTTGAAGCGTGCTGTTTTCACCTGTTTTGTTTTTTCTTTCTCTTGGTTTTTCCACTTTGTTCTGATTCTTCTTTTACAACGTGACTAATGTGGAAATATGTTTAATATGATTGTGTACATGTGTAACCTATATCAGATTGCTTGCTGTCTTGGGAGGGGGGAGGGAGGGAAAAAATGTTTGGAACTCAAAATCTTATAAAATTAAATGTTGAAAACTTTTTTTTACATATAATTGGAAAAACTTAAAATATTATTAAAAAAAAGAAATGTTCAAGAAAAGGTTAGAACACCATTCTAGAATGTTTTGAATTCAGCACATCCCAGCAAAAGTGGATGGAATTATAAACAACTTAAGTTTTGCTCCTGCCAAGTGGTTTTTGGGTATTCTCTTCTCAATCCCTGAGTCAACTAGGACCATAGAATCAAGGAATTTGAGAGCTGGAAGGGGCAGCAGTGACCATTGAATAAAAATCTGTCTTTTTTATTTTTTTAATCCTCTCTACAATATTCCTGAGAAGGATCCACAGATCTCCAGTACCCCTGAGGTAACCCATTTCACATGTGGATAACTCTGATTGTTGGAATCAAACAGAATAGGTCTAATCCCCCTACCACTCGACAGTCCTTCAGATACTTGAAAACATCTTTTATCCCCCTACCCTGTCTTTTCTCTAGACTAGAATCTGGGGCACAGTTGAAAGAGACCTTAGAGAGAATTTAATCTAGTTATTCTCAAAGTAAAGTCTGGGGACTCCTGGGAGTCCGTGAGACCTGTTGGGGGTTGGGCCAAAACTATTTTTATAATAATAGTAAGACACTTTAATTTCAAGATCTTTTCTAATCCCCCTCAATGGTAGTGCCTTTCCTCTGCTGGTTACCTTCCATTCACTCTATACACAGCTATTTCTGCATAATTGTTTGCATTTTGTCTCCTCAGTTAGATTGTGAGCTCCTTGAAGGCGCTGACGGACGGTCTTTCGCCTTTTTTTGTATCCCCAGGGCTTAGCACAGTATCTAGCACATAGTAGGCATTTGATAAATGTTTATTGATTGACTTACTAATATGGTAAATATCCATAGATATAACCATATAAACAAAAGCCCTTTGGGGATTCCTCAATAATTTTTAAGAATATAATGGCAAACTGAAAGCAAAAAGTTTGAGAACAGTTGGCTTAACTCAATCTCCAAAGGAATTAGTTTTCCCAAGATTACATACACACATACGTAGTTGGTAGCAGAGCCAAGCCCTCAACCCTTTGCCTCCTACAATTCTAGGCAATTCCTGCCCAGGGTACTCTTCTTTCTGCCACTAATTTGGGACAGAAAAGCTCTGGACATAGGCCAGAGGTAGATGAGCTTCAGGGGGCCCAAGGAAACCTCTGGGCTGCTCTGTCTGGACAGATACCCAGAGATGATGATCAGATTGATGTCTGCTAGATAGGCAGAGTGGAGGCTTTGCTTCCATAGCCAGAAACTAATAATTTAACACACACATCTATCCATGTATACACGTACACACCAAATAATACATATTTAGAAAATAAATACTACACGTGCATGTAGTATACACACACATATATGCACATATGCATACACAGATATATATTCAGTATTTATTTGCTGGCTGTAATACAGATGTATGTGTTGTTTTCCCCAATGTAAGGTCCTTGAGAACAAAGATGGTTTCATTTTTGTCCCTGTTTCCCTAACACCTGGCATAAAGTAAATACTCAACTGTTTATTGAATAAATGAATGAATGAATGAATTCCTACTTCCCAGGGGCTTTCTTTGAAAGGAATTAGGATCTGGTTCAAAGGCATTTTTACTGTTCCCCAAATCTTCCTCCAATCCAGATGGAGAGGGAGCAGAGTAGAAAAAGAAATGAGTGTGGAATCAGAGATGTGTGTTTGAATCTCAGGCTTTGACATTCACTAGCTGAATTACTAAGAGCAAGCTTCTTAACCTTGATGAACTTTAATTTCTTCATCTCTAAAAAAAAAAGAATGAGTTCTTCCTTTGTGTCACTTTTCCAGTGGGACACACCATCTTCTTTATCCTTCAGCTCACATCAGCCTTACCATCTACAATTTCTGTAGCCAGGAAAGGCTTCTCTAAGTTGCTCGATTCAAATCAGTGACTATTATTGGATGCCAGGTCCCATGCTAGGCTCTGGAGTTAGAGGGATAAAATAAAACACTCCCTGCCTTCCAGGGATTGCATTCTTCTGGGAGGGGAAAACAACACATACAGCAAAGCAAATTCAAAATACATAAAAGCAAATACAAACTAAGCTTTGGCCTGAGAGCACTGACCGCTGGAATGAAGTGTGGCAGGGGTCAGGAAAGACCACAGACCTTATCTGGCTTTGAATGAAGCTGAGGAGGAGGAAGGCATTGCTGGCTTTGGGGAAGACCCTACACAAAGGCACTGAGGTGGGAAATGACAAGATGGAATATCATGTTCAAAAAGCATGTTCACGGGGACTGGTTTGACGTGAAGGGTTGAGCTGGCTTTAAGGGGCTGTAACCTAGAGGCTGCAGAGAGGTGCTAAGGCCCCCTGAGAGGATTCTTACCTCCAGGACTCCCCCATTTCCAATCCTGGCTAAAGTTTTGTGTGGTTTTTAATCTTCCTTCACTGTCACTGCCCTCACTGTCTCCCCCACCCCCCTCTTCTACCCTTCTGGGATCATTGAACCTTTGTGATGATGTGATTTGGTTGTAATAGATTTCAGAGATATGGTCTCTGTATGAAAGAGACCATGTGAAACAAAGTTGTATTGTACTATTTCAAATTTAAAAAGACTTGAAGGGAAAAAAAGACAAGCCCAGTTTAGACATTTTCTTAGACCAGACATTCCTTATGAATTCCCACCACCTCTTATAAATTCTCCTACGTGTTGAATTTGGTGCAGGGACTTAAGTAAACAGGAATCCACCCTTTCCCCATTAATAAAGCTCGATCCCTGGGTATTTGCAGATGGGAGGGGGAAGGATAAGAAGGCTTCTTGTTAGAATTACTAATATACACATATTCACATATGCACTGCCCTAACCCCAGTCAAGAACTGTCGCTGCTGTTTGCCCTTTAAAGACAGGAGAGGAGGGATATATTGAGCCTGCCTCAGACGGTTTGTGTTTTCTTCTCTTAATAGTTTTTATTCATTTGTACAATGCTTGACTTGTTTTTCTTTGTCCATTGCTTGGACACGCCTCAGTCTGGGGCAGAGAGTGAATTTTCTCAAACTGGTTTGATCCCCATTTGGTATTTAATCAAATGGTCAGTCAGGGTGTGTGTGCGTGTGTGTGTGTGTGCGCGTGTGCGTGTGTGTGCGCGTGTGTGTGCGTGCGTGCGTGTGTGTGCGTGTGTGTGCGCGTGTGCGTGCGCGTGTGTGAGCGTGTGTGTGCGCGTGTGTGAGCGTGTGTGTGCATGTGCGTGTGCATGTGTGTGTGTGCATGCGTGGGCGTGTGTGTGTGTAGCATTCTCACAGAGCTCTCAAGCCACACTCATAGTGATGGGCTGTTACTCCTACAGGTTCTAGGTAAACTGTGGATCTGTGCCTCTTAGATATATTCATCTAACCATGAGCTCCCACTGATGTGTTTTCCCTTAGTAGTCAGCCAGCAGACACAATAGGCTCAAAGTAAAGGCATTTAACTTACAAAGGTGGCATAGTAAGAACAGTAGCTACAAAATATCCCTCCACCTGCAACTTCCGAGTATACCTGACAGCTAATACATACAAGATCGGGGAAATAGTCACAAAACTTAAAATAGAAGGATAGTGAGGTAACCATGTAGGGAGCATATCCAGCTAAGGCAAATTACCAAGTGAAACTAAAGGTCATTGAAGTCCTATCTCTCTTCATGGAGTTCTCTCTGCAACTCTTTTATTCTTCGCTTTTTGGAGGGCAATTGGGGTTAAGTGACTTGCCCAAGGTCACATGGATAGTTTTTGTGTTAAGTGTCTGAGGCCGGATCCAAACCTGGGTCCTTCTGACTCCAGGGCCAGTGCTCTCTATTCACTGCGCCACCTAGCCACCCCCTCTCTGCAACTCTTAATTGCCATGATATTCTCTCTCTCTCTCTCTCTCTCTCTCTCTCTCTCTCTCTCTCTCTCT